>NW_025401167.1:0-136492 GCF_011075055.1 Mangifera indica | reverse complement strand
TCAAATCAACCAACAATTTTCTACCCTTCATAATTATTGACTCTCCATTAATACGTTATCACTGATCACATATTATCCATTTGACAACTCAGTCTTAAACTTTTGAGCTATTGTAAAAGGATTTACCCTAAGTCTCTCCATTATGCCTCGAGTAATCAAACAATATCTGGCTCCAGAATCTATTAATGGGTACAAAAAGGGTAGCTAAAGAAAAGCAACTATCCTACGAGTGCAGACGTACTGGCCTCATCCTGAGAAGTCCTTGGCGTTGCAGCTTTGAAGGGTCATAAAGGCCACTTTATTTCATCTGTGGAGATGCTGGACAGGTTCAAAGAACATATTGCTTTCAGTTATTCTACTTATATCAATAACTGAAATGTATAATTTACATTTCACCAGATTTTCATTGCTTGTCCTGAAATATGTACCTTACAGGACGAATACGAAGAGGTGGATATTATCACTAAGGGTGGGTGGCAGCTACGGGTGGCGTGTTGATTCCCTTTAATTCTTCAGACCCTTTCTGCAGGAGTCAACAATTCTGCAAACTCCATGATACTGATCTTCCCTGTACTAGGATACAATCACTCTGATCTAAACAACAGCATATTCACCTCAACATGCGGGGAATATTTGTATATATATCCATGACTGGTCCATGTATATATAAATGATTCAAAATCACTAAATCATACGATGAAAATAAAGAATCAGCCAAAAGACTTATTTCTGCTCAAAGTATGTTATTATCTTAATTTCTCCTCATTAACTTTGAAAATCTCATTTACCCATCCACAAACGGTTAAAATTAACAGAACCCTAACTCTTTAAATTTTTTTTTTCTCCCATAAACCCTAAAAACTAATTATTTCCTCACTAAGCTACACCCCCCTCCTCCTCTTAGGGTTTAGTTTTCAATTACTAACGTCAAATCCGACGCCATCGTCAGCAATGAAGCTTCTCTGACACATTACCTTGCTCTGATAGTCTTTTTTCCCTCTGAAACATCAACTGACATAAATATGGTCTAAAAAGACGAAACGACTCTTCAATTCAATACAATTTTTTAGCCCACCTATAAATTATTATTTAACTATTTAATTATCTAATTTTATTAGACTAAAATTATAATTAATATTAACCTATATCAGAAAATGATATAATGTTACTAGGTTTTTTTGTTAGATTGTTGAATACTAAAACAAGATTTTATGAAGGAAATCAGTGTCAACAATAACTTCATAGATCCTACTATGTATATATATGTATGACTGTTTCAAGCTTCTAAATTACAAAATTCAAACATTTTCTACAATAAAATTACCATCTCCAGCTCCATGTTCAACAATATTTTTCAAGTTACAGACCAAGCAATATATCATACATGAATAAAATGGGGAACTTATATCCTCAGGTGGAGATCAAGTAAACCCCTACTACAAACAATATATTGAACTACTCTCAAATTTGATTCAATGGAGTTATAAATCAGTAATTATTCATTTAAAATGGTTTCAACTGTCAGTCATCCTCCCACTACATCTGGAGCCAATCAACCAGCTCCGTATAAATTTGTTCTGGCATTGCTGTATGTCAATTTTACTTTGGTAAGACCCTGATATTATATTTTGTTTTCGTCCTGCTATAAATTCTTCGGGCCATATGCCATTGACTGTGCTTCGCCTACTTGGGCACCAAGCTCTTTGAAATTCGCTGGAAAAATTAGACACTTACCACTGAAGTTTCTGCATCAATTCAAGTTGTTGGCTCAGAACAATGCTGACAAACGGTTTTCCAATCCTATCAACCCATAATTGCAACAAATAATAATCATTCGAGATACCTTTATATCTCATCTAGAAAAAGATGATCATACAAGAAGAAAAAATTATTAAGAAAATCACCATAGTCACCTGGTTTGTATATCAGCATCACTTATCCTGCAAGCCATGCTAAATGCAGACAGCTGGGTCACATGCCTGTTGGTCACCTGAATAAGGGAAAGCTTTAGTAAGCACTGAAACCAAAAAAATAATTAAAATTTGAATCTGTAAGCAGCATGTAATTCAAACCCATCAACAGGAAAAACCCCATTCATTCAAAATGGATTAAGCACATATTAAACAGCACCATCATTTAAGCTAAAATAATGTAGTAGGACAGACTTACCGTAATGAAGCCTAAAACTAAGCTGTTAGTGGGTCGATAAAGAGCGTGTGCAAGCATGTGTTATAATCAAATTGACTATTGGTTGGTAGGGCGAGTCAAGTTAGCCTAAACATGCTCTCACTTGAGTTTGGCTTAAATCTTAAACGGTCAGTTTTAGTTTGAATTTAAACTAGTCGAAGATCTTGTCAAAGGTTGTCAGCAAGATTAATAGTATTACCAACGGGACAAATAGTGTTGCATGTGGGATGATTAGTGTTATTAGAGGGATGAATAATGTCACTAGAAGAGGATTCAAGCTGAATTTGAACCGAGCTATCAAACTAAAATTTCAGCTTGAATTTGACTCAAATCAAGTTGAACACCAATTAGAACTGAGTTGGCTTGGTTCAAGTTCAACCCTATTGGTTGGTTTGCCTTACTCCTTAATCTAGAGTCAATTAGATTAATTTTAAGTTTGGCCAAAATTGAATTATAATTACAAATGAGTCCTCTCACTGGTCACAAGTTATGGAGACGATCATAGGACTCACATCAATACCATGGATTCACAAATTAGATTCAAACAGCTAGCACACACTGACAACCAGGGAAAAATGACTGTCCTATCAAAAACCTGCTGATGACAAAGGAAGCTGAAAGTAAAATCTTTACCTTGATTCCAAGAACTGATATTCATGGGACCGTACAAACCTTTGTGAACCAAGATTGACATAAACTCCACAATAGTTCACATAGCAGAAAAAGAATATCCATCTATTTGTTTTCCTTACTTGGCATATTCACAAGAAAGCATTCAATTGCTTCATCACAAAGCTCAAGAGTGGTTTCCATGTGCCCCTCTTCAAAATTTATGTCAACAAAATAGTTGTAAATTTCTCTATCAGCCACCAACCCTCTTCTTCGCATTTCTTCAAATAGCTCCCTAGCCTCCAAAAATTTCTTCCTCTTAAGAAAGCCCTTGATTAAAGCACTGTAAGATGTAATTGAAAGATTGAATCCCTTGGCTACCATTTCTCTGTGCAAAAACCATGCCTCTTTCATATTTCTTGCTTTACAATGTCCTCTAATTAAAATGTTGTAGCTGTTGCCATCTGGACTGATTCCTTGAGCACACATATCTTTGTAAAATGCAGTTGTGACATGCATATTATTCTTAATGCAGTATTGCCTCATCAGAGTATTGTAGGTGGTTGCATTTGGCCTTATACCCTTCTCCAACATCCATTTTAGTAGCCTCTCACCATCTTCAAGCATTCCAGATATACAGAAACCATTCATCAGCACATTAAATGTAACAACAGTAGGTTGAAGCCCTTTATCCAGCATCTCTTGAAGGAGCTCATGGGACTTAACCAAATCCCCAGTCTTACAATAAGCATCCATTAGAGTAGTATAAGTAATAGTGTCAGGATGCAACCCGGCAACTTTCATATCTTCCACTAGCTTTATAGCATGCACAATATTTCCTGCTTTGCAAAGACCATCAACAATTGCATTGTAAGTGCAGATATTTGGTTGAAGGCCCTTTTTGCAAATCTCATGAAGAAGCTCATTTGCAGTATCTAACTCTCGTTGTTTACAGAGGCCATCAACAAGAGTGGTGTATGTGACAATATTTGGGGTAAGCCCCACCTGAATCATATGGTTGTGTAAAGAAAATGCCTTTTTGATCTCACCTGCCTTGCAATAACCATCAATAAGTGCTGTATATGTAACTTTATCAGGTTCCAACCCTCTGCCAAGCAATTCATGGAAGAGTTTTTCTGCTTCCATCATCTTTCCAATTTGACAAAACCCACAGATAATAGCAGTATATGCTAATAAATCAGGAATAATTTTAAGTCGCTGCATTTCATCAAGCACCTTTAAGGCAGCTGCAACATTCCCTAACTTACAGAAGCCATCAATGAGAGTAGTATAAATCACATTATCAGGAACTATTCCCCGGTTCATCATCTCTCTCAACACGCTTTCTGCTTCCACTAATTTACCAGATCTACATAGAAGAAGAATTATGCTACTGAAGGTATATTTGTTTGGCTTCAACCCTTTTATTTGCATTTCTTCTGTGAGTTTCAATACCTTTTGTAGTTCACCAAGATGACAGTATCCATTGATTATAGTACTATAACTTATGACATCAGGAAGGCAGCCTCTCAACTCCATATGCAAGAGTAAAATGTGTGCTTCTTTTATTTTCCCTAATCGGCAAAGACAATGAATGATAATATTGTAAGAAGTGGTATTCCAACAAACACCCACCTCAGGAAATTCGCCAAAGATCCTGATTGCCACTCCAAGCCCATCATAACTATTTGAAAGACGAGTGAGGTATAGGTTACATGAATCAACGGAGATAACCAACCCATAATTCAACATTTTTTCAAAAAGTTTTCTTGCCTCATTTAGTAATCCAGCTTCAATAAGGACTTGGAAGAAAACATTAAACACATGGGGATCTGAACCCCAGTCCTTGTAAGTATAAATTAAATGCTCAACAAAATGGGTGAATGAAAGAGTAACATCCAAATTGGGTTTTGCCCAGAAGTCATGAATGAGACAATGAGCTGTTTTCAGATCTTTTGAAGCTACAGCGATTTGAATAACAATGCAACGGGCTTCTAGGTTTGGGTCTCTGCGCAGGCATGCCCAATCAAAGAAATCCAAAACCAACTTATAATCACTCCTAATGTTCATAAGAACCCAAATAACATGGTCAGGTCTGAACTTGGATTCATATGGCTTTAAAATGCGTCGAAGAGGCTCGAAGCGGCGCAACTTTACAGCAGTAGAAATTTGATGGACAAGTTCAACATCTCTGATGGTAGGTTTCTTTGGGGAATAATCTGGGAAAGGTCTAGTGTTTGTTGAGCCTGAGGCAGATAACCTTTGGCTCATAAATCTTCTAAACGAAGAGAATTTCAAACAACTTGGAGTAATACCCACTTTGCAATGATAATAAGTTAGTTTCAAACAAGGGCTCAAGGAAGAGATGGCACACGTCTTCATATCTATGAGAGAAACCCATCATAAGAAATAAGAATCTTTGTCTGAATATGCAGTGATCCCCGTTGAAATGGATGCACTAAAAGAATAAGACTTCCTCATCACTCCATCACCTGTAAAGATCAACATCAAAGCATTTAATTCATAAAATATCAGACATTAGAGAAATGCTGGAAATTCACCTTAATCTTAAAAATTTGCTCTCAAATGAAGCCAATTAAGGATTTTAAAGGTTAAACATCCTACATTCACAATTTCAAGGATCCTAGGCAGTCCGCCTCTACTTATCTGATACAATTACTATAGAAAAATACGTCCAGAGTCCACTTACATGACATTACTGACTGAGAATTTAATGGATTAATGCTTTCTCTTTGGCCAATGCTAATCAAACAAAGGAATCACCAGTTAGCACTAAATGGGAGCTAAACCATCAAATAGCTTTGACCATTGATTTAAACATATGAGATACCATCTAAAACTTCAATGGTGATCAGAACCTGATCATGAACTTGCAATGGGAGAACAGCATTATTCTCCAACTAATTCAAATTAAACCAAGGACATCAATTTTAAAACCAATTAAATGAACAAAAAATTTGCCGTTATAACATCAACCAGCTTCAGTTCAGTTAGGTTTCTATGAGGTCAGCGCAACTTCAATCATTCTACAATCCATATTGTCCTATATCATTATAGTCAAAGTCAATTTATTTAATGTATACTGTTTTCGTATCTCTTTTGTTAATCATATAACATGTTTCCTATAAAAGTGAAAAGGGAATAATCTAACAAAGCATCATTCACCTCATAAGAACAAATCATGCAAGGGTTCCAATATTTGAAAAGGTTCATATCTTACAACCTTTCTATCGTATACACCACCTCTCAATTATTTTTCTAAGAGGCATTTTATCAAACAAAAGCTGAATAGCTCCAATATTTATACACTGAATCATTTGCATTACGAATATTAAACCAAATATTGTATTAAGACATGCTCTTTATCAGAGAAAAATTTACAAAAAAGTAAAAATAAAATAAAAAACAAAACTTATATTGCATACAGACAATGTCCTCTACGTGGAAACTAACCCTTAAAATGCTAAATTTTCATTAAAAAATACAGAAACCTGAAATGAAAAGAAGAAACTAAGGAAAACCAATCAAAATGAGAAATGGTACAAGTGATACCTTGAAACTAATCGATGGCTGCAAGGGAAGTTTTGGTTTTCGTAAACCCGTGCACACTGCTTCCCCTGCGACTCCTGCATAGCAGCTTGTTCTTTTTTGAACACCAAACCAAACCACCCTGTCAACAGTTCTTGGCCCATTTTATGCGCTTAAATCCGTCCATGGGCTTTGATTATTGAAGCTCCGCTTAAATCCATTAATCGTTTTGGAATCCATTAAAATTGCTTTTCAGTCAAAAGCATTTTCCCACCCACAAAATTTGACAGAGAAGTGCATGTGCATAAATTATAATTATCATTAATTATTTTATTTTCAATATTACCTAAAACTAAATACAATTAATATTTTCAAAAAAGGAACATGTGAAGTGAACAGAAATATCAGCCAAACATTTTTAAAAATAGAATTTCTCATCCCCCAGTTCTCTTTGATTTTTTCTATGGGATTTTTGACCTAAATGCTACGCACCTTCACAACCATGTTGTGTCACTAGCATCATGTGTGATCTCCTTGTCGTCAGTGACCAAGCCACCACCTCCACCTTTGTTAGCCAAATTTGCCACATATTTTTTCCAAATGCAATAAATACTTGCTAGGGTAATTTTCAAACTAAATTGGAAAAAAAAAAAAATCTCAAGTTAAATCTAAAAATTTATGAAGACATAGAGAGAGAGGTTGTAAGAATGAGAAAGACATCCTTGTAGGAAAATTTTGGAACAGTTTTGGTTACATTTTATTTTCAGTGTTACAATGTTTGCACTCTTTTCAGACATTTCTTTTGTCGCCAAAGGGCTATTTCTCTCCAAAATTTAGGTGTGTTCTCAAAGTCAGATTCATAAAATTTGAAAAGTCAAAAGTCTCACAACCATTATTTAATAACAAAATTTAAAATATTAAAGTTTCTTTATCCTCTTTAATTTGAAAATCTCACATTCATCATATCCAAAGTTTGAAAAATCAATATTTCCTACCTAGGGTTTGTAAATCATCACCTGAGATGGCAAACTTTGTTGTTTTCCACCACGTTGGCTCTCCCCTATAGTTTAACTCTTCTTGTCGATCTCATCCCAACCACTAATGAAACCTATTTTCTCCGACGAAGATAAATCATCTCTATCGAAGTGTCTTCATCTCAATCGAAAATGATTTCATCTTCTTCAGATAAAATAAGTTTTGCCGATGGTTGGGATGTGATCAACAAGAAGAGTTAAGTCGAAAGGGAGAGCCAATATAGCCAGAGATGATCGTCTTCAATGACGGTTTGCAAACCCTAAAGGGAAAATATTGATTTTTCAAACTTTGGTTGAGAAAAATTATAAGATTTTAAAACTGAGGGGGGTAAATGTAATAAAACTTTAATTTTTAAAATTTTTTTATTAATGATAATTTTACCTCTAATCCTAACTAAGATTTTAATGGATAAATGAAACTTTTGACTTTTCAAATCTTGTGGATGTCTCTTTAAAAACGCACTTAAACTTGGATAGGAAATAGTCCTTCGGCCTTCTTTTGTATGTCAAGAGATTCTTCCTACCTTACACATTACGGTTATGTTTACTTGGTGGAATTCTTTTGGCCAAAGGACTTATTCCCACCGAAAGTTTATTATATTCCTAATTAGTATTCTTTAACTATTAGAAACTCAAACACTCACCCATAGGTAGCTAAAATTAACATAATCACTTAAATTCAAAAAATAAAACAATTATCTAACTAGTAATATATTAAAAATAATAAAATATTATCTATTTTCTTTATAAGTTTAGAAAAAAAAAATAATTTTCCCTTAAAATTAAACTTTGAAATGTTAAATTTTTTCCTTAAAAGTTTTCTTTTTTTTTTCATTTCTTTTCTAGCGTTGTCATAAAAAAAAGGAGAGAGGAAAAAAATAAAACTCTCAGAGGAAATATAATATTTTAAAATTTAATCTTGAAAAAAATTATTAGTTTTTTATATTTATATTAAAAATAGATATTGTTAACTAATTCTATTAATTTTAATTTCTCACAAATGGGTGTTTAATTTTTTTTATAATTTAAAGATATTAATTTGAGAATACAATAAACTTTAAGCGAGAATAAACCCTTTGGCCAATTCTTTTCTATCCCGAAGCATCCAGGTATGCACAACTTGCTATAGAATCGCATAAATTTGGATTTGTTGTTTGATAGCCCACCACAGATCCGCAACAGGTTCTCATAATTTCTCCATATTTTATTGCTACATTAATGATTTTGTTTTTCCAAAGAGTTAGGCCATTAAATAACTCTTACAATTGTTCAATTTACAAAGTTTTCGCTCAAAAAATTATTATATCACTCCAAATTAATAAAATTTAAAATTATTTTTTTCATATCAAAATTGTCATAACACTTTATTCTTTCCCTGTTACTCTCACTCTCATTATTACCCTCTTCTTTTTTTTTAATTTAATCAATTCCACTAAGTTTTTGAAATTCTTGTAGATGGTTGAACTTCTATTTAGAGTACCAAGTTCATCTAAAGTCTGAACATCCACAAGGAATTGTTATTTTGTTTGGTTTTACTGGGATTGAGTCTGGGATAGGTGGGTGGCGATTTTGACGGGTTTAGACTTGGGTGGGTAATGTTTCTATGGGTTTAGATTTAGATGGGTGACAATTGTAAGCGTTAAGACTTTTAAACTTAAATAGTAAAGATTGAATTACGCATTTTTTAACTTATAAAATATAAAATTATTATATTTAAAATGTCAATTTAAAAGTTACAAATAAACCATTTTTTGTAATATTTCTTAAAAATGTCTATATAACATTAATTTGTTAAAAGAGTTACGTTTTGAGTAAGGAAGTGTGGTTTATACATTGAGTTGACGGAAAAATGTCGTAAAGCCAAACCTTTGGGCAAGAAAATGTAAATCACTTTTTTTCAATTGCACTTTATATGTGTGTTTTACATTACTTAGACAAAATATTGTTCCTTGACAATTGATTATGCACGGAGGTGATTCTTTCTAAACAAGCCTAAGGAGTTCAATTTGGTTAAGTTTTATGTATGAATACTTTCATTTAATATTTAAAGCTCCTGTGGTTGAACTAATGGTTGAACTAATAACACAAATCAGCCTCCCCTGATTCATTTTCTGATATTAGCTCAATCGCAATTTGTATAGACATTATTTAAACTACTGTCGGAAATTAAAATACATGATCGAATAGACGTATCCAAAATATGTTTTCGAATGAATTCGATGATGGAACCAATTTGTGTGATGATCCAAGGCCTATGTTTCTATTTTCATAATATAATTTGTTTTTTATGTACTATAGGTTTTGTGCGTGTTTTCTTCTGTGAAAACGAAAGAACAGAGAAAAAGTAAAGAAGAAGAGAGAGTTTTGATCTTTTTTGCATAATACTGTGTTGGATGGTTATGTGGTAATTTTTTAGACTTTTAAATTAAGTCTAACTGCTTTTAACTTCTTACAATTGCCATAGACAATAATGTAGATGTATCTTCAACTGTCATGAGCAATAATATGAGGACGAAGCCCAATATAAACAATAGAAAACTTTCACTTTCACTTGCTTTTTGTTATTAATGTAACTCATCTTTTGCCTTGCCTTGAGGACCCGGAGCAAGGAGGCACTCATCAGAAGGATATATTACTAAAATGGTCAGCTTTCGCACCCATATTCAATGGTCACCCTTGTTTCCAGCTGGTGGAGAATTAGGTAAAGGGCATCTTCTTCGTACAAAGGAGATCATCCCATCTATTTAAAAACAAGTAATTAATGCACAGTTTTCACACAATGGCAGTAGATTTTCAAGGTGCTGTTTCATGCACCGACAAATCAAATCTTGTTCTGCATTCGGAATTCAATCTTCTAGTAGCAAATACAACTGCATTGCACAAGTAAAGACAGAACGCTGAGTGAATGGCAGTCTGCTTAATATGATTTGGGAATAATCTCACTTGCTTTCATGTGATTCTGCTATTAAACTAATCTATGGGTCAATGATATAGAGCTGGGTACTCTTGAATGTGAGAAAATTTCCTTATATGTGCTAATATTAATCATGATTTTATTTTAATAAAATTGAGAAAATTAAATAGTACAATAACAGTTTACAGATATATACAACTGATCAAATAAAAATAAATTCATTTGGATAGACAACATTACTATGAGTCTTAAAATTTATTAAACATTTGACGGAGTCCATTAACCTAAAATATATTAGCTAGGTCTTCTCTCAACTAATACAATATAATATTTTTCATTAAAAACTATCATTTAAGAAGGTTTCAAAAGCAAAAGACTAGTCACTTCTAGGTATTACTATAATCATAAAGTTTCAATTCAGTATTTTATACTAATGCGGAGGTCCTATGAAATTAGAATTGCATGGCTAAAGTTATATGTATATTAATCTCACATTGTAACCATAAATATGTTATTAAGCTAACTCATCCATGCGGAGAAGAGTCTCTTAGCTGGGCACAGCACATGAAGCACATTGAGAACACTTAGAACCCTAAATGGAAATCCTGAGATTCTCGTAGTTTAGCTATTAAATCTTTAGATTAAATAATTTGATTGCTATGAATTAGTCTTCCATGTTCAAAGTGCTTAATTTTCATACTTGTTGCTCTGGGATAAAAACTCGTTTGCCAAGTACCCAGAATCCCTCAGGAAAGTTCGCTTTCCTAAGAAAGCCAGTAATTTTGCTTTCCTAAGAAAAGAAAAATGATGATCTCATAAAACACAAACAAGAATCAACAAGGAAAGTTCAGGCAGCAACTTCTTTCTTAGCTTTTGTTCACCACTTCTTGGATCACCAAATGAAGTCTTTAGTAGTGGAAGTCGAATCATAGACTCAATAAGCTAAGAAAAATGCTGAAAACAAGGCATCTAAAGATGGAAAAAAGCTTAGAAACCAAAAGCTAGCCATCCCAACACCCAAAGTAATAAAAACACAGCCAATGGTATTAATTCTTTTCCGGTACGAGCAAAATGTAAAGTGAAAACGTTTATCTTTCACTCTCTCTTGGATCTTACCATCTAAACAGAAGAAAGGATATATATTTCTTCCTTTTCCTTTTCACTAAGCAAATATAGTGTAAAGCCACGTGCTGCTTGAACCCCGTTAAGTAAGCTAAACCCCCATATAAAATATGTACAAATTAAGAGCACATTCCACATCTCACTTCCTCACTTCACATCTCAATTCTCTCTTAGACATACACCTGCTCTTTCCCAAATTTGGTTCAAAATGAAGCTACCTTATCCTTCAATTACACTCTTATTCTTTTTCTCTCTAATCCGCTATCTTCCTTCTTTGGTTTCATCACAACCTTGCCAAAGAAGCTGTGGCACACTGCCAATCAAGTACCCCTTTGGCTCTGGCCCTGGCTGCGGCGACCCTCGATTCCAACAATTTGTTACTTGCAATGATCAAAAACTCACCTTGACCACACACACAGGCTGCTACCCCATCACCGATATAGACTACATGAATCAAGTCATATACTTGACGGATCCTTCCATGTCTACTTGTGCTTGTACACAACCAAGCAAAGGTTTTGGCCTTGACTGGAATGCTCCCTTCAGTTTCCATGAAGATAATGTCTTTACTCTACTTGACTGTTCCATCGCTTCCTCACCTATCTACAAATCAAGCACATTCAATGGAGATAACAGCTCGGCAGTAGTCCCTTTATGTGACAAAAATGGGGTAGCCATTTGCAGTTATTTGTATTCTTGTAGAGCAATTAGCACCCTCAACCTCCCTATCTCTACATGTTGTGTTTATGCACCGGTTGATCTGGGGCCTTCATTTGACATGGATTTACAGAAGTTGCAATGCTCTTCGTATTCCGGGTTCTACAGCTTCAGTGGGCAGGAATATAACCCGGAAAATTGGAAGTACGGAATAGCACTTAAATATAAATTCAATGTGTATAACGACTATCCTGGCACATGTGCCAACTGCGAGAAGAGTAATGGAGCTTGTGGATACGGTGGAGCTTACAATTCATTTATCTGCAACTGTCCCAGTGAAGCGAACACCACCACAGACTGTTTCTTTGAATCAACCTTCAATAATGCTCAAAGGCTTCTCCCATGGAAGACAGGTACTGATTCTTTCATTTTCTCTTCATGTTTTGATAATACTGTCAGTTTTTTATCTGATTTCTTCAAGCATACATGAATCATCTCGATGTTGCAGGGACTCGGCTGACCGGTGCCTTGACATTGATTCTGGTTTGGGTCATGCTGTAGAATGTAATTTGTTAGAGAGATGAAAGGTATTTAAGTACTGTTAAGTGTTGAAGTCTCTTTTGTTTCTTGTGTAAGTTTTATGAGCATAGAATCAAAGAACAAACCACTTGGTGATGAAAATTTCTTGCGTAATATTGACAATAAGCACCCACCAATTAACCCAATTATAAAGGCCTAAAATTTGTTACATATTTTGTATCCAAAGCATCAAATATGTCTGGTCTAGGTTATAAAAATACTATTCTCGAACCTGCTAGGGGAATTGATGATCTCAGAATGATCATGGAATAAGGTCCTCTTTCTTTTCATCATAAAGGTTCTTCTTTATGCCTACTTTCCTTTGAAGCTCTGGAAAGTGGTAAACTTTATGCCCATTGTTTGATGCTCTTATCTTTGAGTATCCCACTTTTTATGCAGGCTAGACAACCATTTTATTGAAGAATCATATTACTTGTACTCATATAATAAGTGGGCAATGAATGCAAAAACTTTATCTAGCTGGGAGTGATGTTGCTAGAGCTCTTGAAAGTGAAAATTTTGGATGTAACAGCACTTCATCTAGCCAATGGGGAGTTTTAAAGTCAGGACGTATGACATTCAGATACTCTCTCGTTGGCCACATTCATTTTGCACCCAAGTTTTTTTTTTTCCTAGAAAATGCAATAAAAATTAAATACAATTCAATAAAATGCTGTCATAATTTTTATTAATTTATTTTTTCTCTCACTTTATAATCAGCTACTAACATATTAACACTTCAGTTTATAAAAAATATGTCCATATAATTTATTTGTACATATAATATTAGTTAGAGTAAGCCAAACCATTTAACTGTTACAACAATGGACATTTTAGTTTGCAACTCCATCCTCAAGAGAGAATGAACCATAAATACTTTCATTCTCCGCCTGTGTTTCCAATTACAACAGGGTGTTATATTAAATAGTCACAAATGAAACCCCCCAACTTGAACATTTAGCTAAAAGATACAGGGTTTCACTGGTTTTGGGAATACAATCCAGGTGTGGTCTATGAAAGAAAACCTTGTATATATTCCTAAAGTTTTGTTCCGTCACTATTCTTACATTTACGAGCGGTAAATTTGGAAGAATACAAAGTTAAATCATAAATGGCCAAAACATAGAATCGGTGATGAAAGGGAGAGAACTGGCCTAACCCTATCACTTCAATCCCACTAAATATACACAGAGACTTACTATGACTGCAAAATTGTTCTCAGATTTACCATACTGCAACTGGACAACATGGCATTATCATCTCATGTTGCAGCACTGTGGCTTTCCTCGCTTTTGCAACTTACCCCACAAGCATGTCATCTGTCTAGGAGATTGGTAATGAGCAGTATAATAGTCTTCGATGCACCCATGCTGGCAGAACTTCAAACTATGAACATACTCAACTGGTTTTGTACTATTGAACTTTTCCACCCACATTCCCATGCTCACGTCTTCCATCTTGAACAACTGGACGGGCCAACGATTTGGTTAAAAAGAATAATGACTACTTATCATCAAAAAAACTTCACACAAATCTTGCACATATAGACAGCAACAAGAAGTTATGTGGATTGCAGGCAGATCAATAACTTACTCTTAGCATGTGTTTTTCAAATTCATTTACGATAAAATGTCCAATGTCAGAAGACAAAATATAACCTGGACCATTTGCATATGGTGGATAATCTTCTTCAGGCCATTCCTGGAACTCACCAGAAAGGAAATAGTGTAAGCACTTGTTCAAGATGTGACAACCAAAATTCTACAAGCGAAAGATACATACTAAAAAAATAATCATTAATTATTAGGTTAATAAAATCGAGAATTATTGATCATCTGGAAATATAGCTCAAGCAGCACTGGACACATAATTGCCACTTATGCCAGAAAAATGATCGGTTAAATTTTACTACTCTAACCACACCACAAAAGGATAAAAAGAGAAAGGAAGAATGTAACGTTCGTGTAAGACAATTCTCTTTTTTTTTTTTTTTTATGTAAATTTTCACAAGCACTACATATGACCAATTATGATTGGTCTTCATTCCAAAAGCAAAAAATTCCTCTAATCTCCAAGTAAGAAAGAGCAAGTACAGTACCATTACTGAAATATTCGAGACCAAACAAAACAAAAACCAAAACAAAAAAAAAAAAAAACATATATTCTTTCACACCTTCAACCAAAATTCAAATAATGGAAGGAAACCAAATATCATGTCAAATAAAAGCATGGTCTCAATTGAAAAAGAGAGATGAATGGAAGGAAAAAAAGAGCAGATCCTCAATTCCCTTCATTTTACCACACCTTCAACCAAAATTCAATTAATGCAGCCAAAATTGATATATTAGAATAATTTCAAAACAGATAGTTACCATGTAAACAAAATCTGAGCACAAAAGTGAAAACTGTACAAAGAGCAAGAAAAAGAAAACTAAGGAAATGGGTCCTCCAGGATTTGCAGAATTTAACAAAAAATGCATACCTCATATGTTACTGCCCATTTTCCATTACGGAGGGGCTTGTGATAGTAATTTATGTTCCCAATATACAGGCTCTTATCTCTATTGACTTTCTTTGCTTCCTTGATGACAGCATCCACCCGAACAAATGTGTCATCATCACACTTCATGATATACTTTGCAGCAACTGTGCGAACCTGTAAGCAGCGATGAGGATAATGCATTTTTTCCTTCTTTTGAAAAGGAATAAATAATATAAAAGCAAAATTTAAAATCTGAAAATTTTATAAACACATAGGCCATGTACTATTTTATTTTCTTGAATAATGAAGAAAGTTGAACACTGCTGCCACTCACCCCATATTCACAGATTGCAACAGTCTTCAGTACAACAAGGTCATAAGCATCCATGTAAGGAACTATCACAATATCACCAAAATACTCTGCTTCTTTCTTTAGGTCCACATTCACTTCTTTTCTTCCATGCTGTGGAGAAAAAGACCCAAAAATAGCAGGCATTATTAGCTCATACTGCACATTCAATATAGAAGATTTCTCATCAAAAAGAGATATGGCATACTACCCTGCTTCCATCCTTACCAGTGCAACAAAAAACCGAGCCACCACTTTGGAAGATTTAATTAACTTGTGTTGCATCCAAGACTTCCTCACAGCCATCCGCTCAGCAAAATGGTTGCCAGCAGAAAGGATTCCAATAAAAAGCTCCACCTGTCCGTGAGGTAAAGGTGGAGCTTGCCACTTACTTATCATTTCAAGATGCTTTTGGGGATCAAAACTTGGATGAGAAGTGGGTAAGGAAGCAGCATATATAGCGTGCACATCAACATTACCATTCACAGCTAGTCCAGTGGCATCCTCAAGAGCAAATCCCTGAATATATTTATTGTCAATTTAAGAAGTTCCACCTTCATCAAAAATAGGCAATATGACAAGGTTACTCACAGTTCGATAAGGAAAAGACGCAATATGGTTTCCATCGATATTAATATGGTAGCCTTCAAAGCCAGCTTGTATCGTAAGAACAAATAACTTGCCCTCTGCAAATGGGTATGGCCATTCAAATGTCACTTTCTTGGTTCGCCCAATCAGCCTGTTCAACCACCATGTGGCCTTAGATTCTTCTAAGTGATCGTCATCATCACGAATCCATTTCTCACATTTCACTCGTCCATCAACTTCACAAAATGCAACATAAATGACGGTGAAAAGTAGCCCTTTAAAAAGATTAAACAAGCTAATTTGAACCATCAGTCCAATTTTCCATATTACCAGATTGAGACACAATTAAACTCCAACAATCAATCAGTTCTTACTCATCAATTAGATCAATGACAAACACACACAAAATAATTTTCACAGTAGCATTATGACAATTTCTGACTTTGTATCAACATTTATCATAATTCTTAAATAGCTTAACAAAGGTCTAAACCTTGCATATCACCTACAACTGTAATCTATACCAGCAAATATCAGCTTACTGAATAGACTATATTTACTTACTAATATATCAGCTAAATGTGGTTAAATGTTCTCACATTGCACAAAAAGCAACCAGAAAAACAAAAAGACAAAGTGTAATCATTACTTACTAGTTTCGTCATCAGCTCTAGATTTCCAGCCTTCACATCTATGAGCCGAACCCCACTGCATCCTATAGCAAGTGTTCATTTCAATCACAGGCTTGCCGCTCCAATCACCCTTCAATCTCGGATTAAAATGCAAAATCCTCGGTGGGTCCTCCCCATCCACCGTCTTTAAACCCTGCAACTCCATTATAAACTGGGAAACCATCAAAGACTCCTCCCCTTCTTTCAACGTCGCTATCTTCGGATCATTCTCCGGATGTGCCCAATGCGGCAAACCAATAACAGTAATATGCGAACCCAGTGTTAATCCACACGGCAGCACCATGAGATGACCCCTCTTTAAAAAATCCGACCCGGACATCCTAATCGAATGCGGACAAGACTCCGATTTGTTCTCCACCGTCTTGTTTGTTTGGGGCTTGGTTGAAGCAACGGTTTTCCCGGATTCAAGTTCCTCCCAAACTTTCTTACCAACCAGCCACGCTTGCTTCGCCGTCTTGTGGAGAAAAGAGAACTCGTCTTTACTTCCTTCAATGTCTTCAAGTGTGCTCTCGTTGAAGAACAAGCCGGAAACTTTCTTGAACTCCCGCATTCTCCGCTCCGGTGTCCGTGAAAAACTATTAAAATCGTCCCTTGAAGGTCGACTCGCCGCGTTCAACTCTTCAGACTCGGTTTCAAGCAGCACATGCTTGGGCAAAGCGTTATCGAAGAACCCAATAGACCCATCATCGGACTCAGAGTCGGCAGTTCTGAAAACAAGAGGAATTTCAAAGCTCATGAAGAGAAGGTAACTAAACAAAACACCCATCAGAAATTTAATCATCCTGAGTCGACTCAACGTCAAAACCGACTCAAATTTCCCCCGCTTCATTTTGAAAAAACAGTCAAATAAAAAAACCGAGGACAGGATCACAGTGTTTGGGTTGTATTATCGTCCGCTGTTGGACAAAACTAACCCAATAAGGCGAGGAAACTGGGAAGAGAGAAAAGTGTTAAGGCAGTTAAGAGTCAGCACTTGCTTGAAAGAAATGAACTGAAAGGGAAAGGGAAAGGGAAAGGGAAATGGAAATTAAATTCTTTATATTTTATTTTGCTTTAAATGGCAAAAAAGCAAAGTATTATTTAAAAAAATCATTTAATGCAAAATCCCATTGCCTTCCATCCAGATCTTAGGCTGTCGTATAGCTGGGTTTGGTCTGCAATGGAAAAAACTAATGGCAATGGCGATGGCAATGGCAATGCTGATCAAGTAAGAAATGAAGAGAATGGTGGAGTGGAGGACTTGCTTTTGCTTCTAATTTATTAATAATATTTATCTACCAACAACATTATTAGATTAAACTAAATTAATAACATGTTTTCCCCTTAAATATCAATTTAAAGTCTAATAAAATCTTTCTCACTAATTTTATTACAATTATCCACCCCCACAACAACAGCTGTCCCTTCCCCCCCTTCCAAACGTAAATAAATAAACATTTTAAACGTGATCATCCTTGTGTTCAACCGTTAACACCAGAACGAAAAGGCATTACATGGCTTTTTTTTTTTTTTAACCGATTCGAAGAGTTCCACACGTAACCGATTTAGTATATAAAAATAAAATAATATTTAATTATAAAATAATATATAAAATATATATAACAATAATTAAATTATGTATTATATTATATATTAAAAATTTAATTTTTTATATCATATATTAAATATCGTATTATATTATATGATATAATTTTAAAAAAATAAAAAAATTATAATTAATATAATATTATTTAATAAAATATCACACACGGTTAAAAATTAAATTTTTTTTTTATACAAATCATTGCTATAGTACAGCATATAAATGCATATAGTTTTATGAAATTAAATAATAATAATAATTTATAAAATCTTGCAAATAGATTTTGATGGTGGGGACTTGGACAAGACGGGTCTAGTTTAGGTGGTTGGTGGAGTTTTTAATCGTTGAGGTTGTCTTTATTAACTCCTTTTTTAAATTTTAAATATTTATATAGCAGGCAACTGACTTGGAAGAATTTCAGATTGCGTTTTTTTTTTATTCTTCATTTTCGCCAGAGTGTTATAGCTACTTTGATGTCGACTACAAAATAAATCCAGGCCAAAAATTATTTTATTTTATTTTGGAAAAAGACTTATTTCCACCCAAGGATTGGTAAAATCTCAAACTCATATTAATTAATTTTTAAAAATCTAAATAATCATTTTTTTTATTAAAATTTATTATTAGAATTAAGAGTAAAAATTAAAAAAAAACTAAAAGATACTCATATTTTTTTCTTATATTTAAAAATCTAATAATTTTTTCTATCGAAAGTTGAAAAAGTGATAATTTTTTCTAAAGAATTTTATTCCTTCATTTTCCTTCTTCGACGATTGTTCTTTGATCGATTTCCCATATGTCAACGCTCCCTCCAACCTCCACTATGAAGACATGACCACTAAGAGGCCATGAAGGCGACGACTAGAAGCAGTGTCATCAAAGATCCGTCTAGTTCCACTTTGACATCGTTTCCACTTCCACTTTCAGATCTCAAATCTTAGCGTTGCTTCTAGTTTGACAAATCTTAGCATTGTCCAGAAGCATCCTCAACGAATCAAAGCAGCACAAAAATGGTTAAGATCTATCACGTGATGGATCTAGATGAAGTCAATTTCTCATAAACTTGTCAATTTCTCAAGTCAAACATCGAATATCTAATTATTAATATTCATTTCTCTATCGTCATCTTGTTACACTTGCTCTTAAGCTTTCTATTTTCCCTCTACCATTAGTAAAACCTTAACCTTAAGATTAATTATGTTTATTTCTTTGTTCTTTTGAATAAGTTGAGGCTTATATATTGTAAATCTTCTTTATTTCTATAAAACTAATATCTCTCTATATTTTAGTTGACCTTTCTTATATCACTCATTGTCACCACCTCTTAGCTGTTGACACTTTTTTTTTTTAATAACCAGGGATGGATGGGTAAACTTGGTGTACGGTTATCATACCTATAACTATTGTATCAAATAAATCAAAGTTTCACAAGTGTGATAGAAACTCGAATCCAAGCTTTCATCTTGAAAGTTTTAATGTTTTACCAGTTTTACTAACCTTTAGGTTCTCTGTTGTCACTTTCCTCTTTAACAAACAAGGTTCTGCTTCTAAATTATCATGTGTGATAATAAATTATCGTCTAGATTCTAGAGATGAAAGTGTTGTGGATTAACTGCATGTATCAATTTCAGTTTCATTACTTACGTGTTTTTTGAGACTCTTAACTACACTATGGATTGAATCATTTGATTATTGTAGTTGTTGTTGCCTTTTTTCCCTTTGTTTTCATCATGATAATTGAATTGTGTATCATATCATTATTAAAAATCTAATTTTTTGTATCATGTCATTATTAAAAATCTAATTTTTTGTATCATATATTGAATATCATATCGTATCATGTGATACAACTTTTAAAAAATAAATTAATAAAAAATTATAATTGATACATCATCATTTTAAAAAATATCATAAACATCCTTGAAAATTTAAAAAATTTCAAATATATCTTTAATCTATTATCTTTTTCTCTAAAAAAATGGATCGATTTATATTGACAAAATGTATAGTGTTATAAAACATGTATCATATATTATAAAATACTAATAACTATTATTTTTGTAATTTTAGCTTTCATCAGTCTATCGGGTTTTGTCGATGGTATTGTACGAGGTTGTGGTTTATGCAAATTGTTTATTTTTTGAGGAATACTCCACCTTTGGAGCAAAAGGATTGTAATGGGTGGGGCATGAGTAAATGGTGCTACTTTCAACTTGGGGCAAATAAATTAATTGGATACTTACGATATTTTATTTAGTTTAAAAGTAATAAAATATTATTATAATATTTTATTATTAATGATGATAAAATAGGTAATAGAAGAAGCAATATAAATACTATTTCCATTTTAAATATTAAAAAATTACTGACATAATCTTTATTTTATTATATTTTTATCTTTATTTATTTATTTTTTAGGATAAAAATATTTTATTTTCAATTAATATAACAAGTAACATGAATAATATTTTACAATAATTATATTTAAGTACATTTAAGTAAAATGACATTTTAGTCTTCTTTTATTATATCAAACCAAATATAATAATTATTTATACTTACAAATTTTTATTAAACATAGTAATATTTTATATTCATTAATTTTTTAATTAATTTATCTTTATGGTAATTTTTTATTTTTAGTAATAAACATTACTCTAACCGAATGCACCCTAAGAGTCATTAATGTTAGAAATTTTACCAAATATGAGCAAACATTAATCATGTTTTAATTTTATAAAATTTAGGTAAATATAGACTCATGAGTTATTTTTTATAGGCATACCACGATAAATTTTGTTGAATGCTCAATGCATTTCATGTAAGGCTAGATTCGAAGTGAGTTTGCTTGAGCTTGATACAAGTTTTGCTAGAAGGAACCTGAACCCAACCTTGATATATATGAACTTGACTCTAAACCCGAGTTAAAATATATTTGAAAACCAATCACAAGCCCAAACCTGATCTTGACATATACGAACCCAAGCTAAAATATATTAAAATTTTTTTAAACTACACTACACAAGCCACAAGTGAACCAAATCGAATGAATTCGATGAGCCCGAGCCAGGTTTGGTTTGTGTACATGAACTCCCAATCCATGAAGCGAGCTGAGCTCTTGAGTTCGATGAACCTGAGCTAAGCCCCCCAAAAATGAGCTGAAAATGAGTTTTACCTTGCTTGGGCTTGGTTCGGCTTAAATCTAGCCCTAATTTCATGTATTAAATCAAGATTTTGACGATACAAGTTTAGACTATTGAGTTTGTGATGAGAGGCTTGGTAAATTATTGTAAAAAGAGAGCTAGGTTCCCTTACGAATGCTTGTACAATGAAAACACCTCATTCTAAATATTGTTATTTTGAGCATATATGAAAAAAGATGACCAATTTCATTAAATCAACAATCGATTAGAATAATAAGCAATTCTACATTAACTATGATGCAATTCAGGTTTGTTTAATTCTCTAATCTATGAATTTTATTATTTTATAACATGTATGTAAACGAATCAAAATTGATGTTGAGATTAGACTGACTGATTTTGATGAATAATTTTGTGAAAATTTATGTAGTTTAATTTAACATGTGGTATCAAAACTATGCATTGTATCATTGGCATAAAGTTATAGGATCTATTTTGTGAAACTAAAATTAATAATTTTGGATTAAAATTGTATCATTTTCATTCTAAGGTTTATAGGCAAATTTTAGGCATTTTGATTCAATTAATATAAAATCAATTTTGATGTGAAATTAGATCATCATCATGACCTAGAATACATTTGGCATCATTGCCAACGTTATTTCTAGGCTTGATTAAGCCTTAAATCGCTGTTGTTGGCAATGATTTTGTCTTACTACCATGATATCGAGGCATAATTTTGGCCATCAAAATTGACTTTGATGTAATCCATAGGCACATATGGTCTCCTAGAAATCATTACAACATTTTAATGGTCGAACTTAGTGTCAGTCGGTCTAAGAATTATGAATTTATGGCTAGGGTTTTTTTTAATATTGTGGATTGATTCTGGGTTTTTCTAACTTAGAAACCAGACTTATAAGAAAATAGGTTAAGTAAATCCTACCCTGGTTAACAATCAACTTGCATTTGGTCAAATTGATCAAATCAACGGGGCAACCTGTATTAGGTCAAATCGGGCCACTCAACTTGGTTAAAAAGTCATCTCATACCATGCCAAAATTGGTCAAACTTGACTTAATCAATAGGTCAAATGTTGTCAACCCAACCTAGTGAATGAGTCAATTAGAACCAAATTTAGGTGAATGTGCATAATGGTGCATGATGATGCCTTGTCAATGCATGGCGGTGCATGTGATGTTCTATTGGCTCGTGGCAACGTGTTTGATGTTCTACCAATGCATGACAACACTTGCAATACTTTAACTAATGTGTGACGATGCATGGATATGTGTGGCAATGCATGGTGACATGTGCAATACCTCTAAGACTTCCTTTGTTATAATTTTTCACTATTAGAGACTTAAGTCTTAGGGAAAGTGTAACATCTACAAGTATGTTTTAGGGGCAAAATAGTCATTTTGTCTATATTTATATGTTTGAGTATGTTCATGGTCTATTAGATTGAAATAAATGAAGTATTATAAAATTAAAGTGAGGGACAACCGTACACAAGATAGGCATGCCAATGTGTGAATTGTCATATCAATTGGAATGGATAAGTGCCATATTAGAAGAAGTTTAAGTGATGAACTGTTGTATGTACGAGGCATACACTCATTTATGACATTTATGGCATTATGCACTAGCAATTTAAATAAGACTTGTTAGTTATGCCTTAGGGATCATATTTTTTGATTAGATGTACACACTTTTATAGAAAAGAGAAATGGTGTTTTGAACTGATTTCCAACATTCCTCATGGTAGTCTGATGAGATTTTTTTCGAAAACTAGAAGGTAACAAGGAAAGAGAGAAGGAGAACAAATAGGCAGCTTCAAATCTTCAAGCATAAAAAGGTAGGTAACTAAGACTATCTTACGAATTTTGTTCATGAATTTCTAATAGTTGATTGGGTTCTTTTCCCTTACCAAATTGAGTGTGATTAATTGATTGGATGATTTGGTTGTTGAAATTGAGTATTTTGTGCCCCCTTATTATGCATGTTTTAGGTATAATTGATGGATCATGATTGCTAGTGTGATGTGGTTGAGATTCATGTTTGATTTGTGGATTGTTAGTTGATACAACCCATTCGAGCCTTTATTTTTATGTTTTTGGTTGTTTGATTATGTGAGAATGTGAATTGGTTAATAAAAATTGCATAGAAACACTTTAAGGTGCGAAAACAAGTTAATTTATGATGCCCACATGTCATGCACGACCACCTCTATTGTAGGGACGATAGTGTCATGAGTGAAAACATTTTATTCTAGGCCATGCGTTAACACTCACAGGTATGTTCAAGGTTATTTTTGCCTTTTTCCTTTCATTTTACTTGTTTGCATTGTGTGTTATGCTTTTTGGGTGTGCATAATCATGTAAGTGAGTTTACACACCCATGTGTGTGCTAAGAAGGGTATAATTATCATTTCTTGCAACATAAGTGAAAATGGCTAAGTCTAGGTGAAAAACACGCTCCTATATGAAGGAATAGATGTCTGTGTGTGGTCAATAAATTTGAAAACTGGATATGGATCAATTTTGCGACAGTTTTGGGAAAACTGCCATTAGTTAGTAGGTAACAACACAAACGCTTATGTGTGGAAAGACATATGGTCGTGTGTCATATTTTTCTGGCAAAAAAAAAAAAAAAGAAAACACAAGGCTATTTGGCTAAATATGCATTTAATATTTCTTTAGAGCAAAAGAGACTAGATAACAATCTAAGTGTGTTAAGTTCTTGCTGGAGAACGAGGAATCATTGGAAACTCACCAAAGCCATGTAAAGACTGTTATTGTGTCAGAAGAGAGGTAAGTACGATAACCTTTGCTTGAATTAAGATTTTTGATGTTGTAATTGTGCTATGATGGTAAGGAGTAACATATGAATTATAACCTACTGATTGAATGAGAATCTATGAGTACTTGCCATTTTGTTATAATGACAAAAAATGATGAGTTGTAGGTCATATGAACGGTAAGATTTGGAAATGTCTATGCCAAGTTGCTAATGTTAGGATATTAATTAAAATAGACATAAAATTTTGCACCTAAACCTTTTTAAACAAATTTTTAATGAATTTATTTTTTTAAGCAAACTCAATATTTATTTTAACAATACTCCTATTTGATAATTACCTTTTTTCGGCCGTGTTTTTTCTTCTGCAACGTTTTCTTCAATAGTATACTCTAACATCATCATATTAATTATAAGTTTAGTAGTTTATGAATCAAAACATTCATAAACTCGTTCGAAAATAGGTCAATTTTTGGTTTGATTGTTGATATATCTAGATTGAAATGAAAACCAAAACAAAAATAAGTGTAAGTGCAAAAAGTGTGAGAAATGCAAATCCATGCGGATATAAATATATGTATACATGAGTCTGAGAGCATTCTCCCACTCATGTATGTATATATATATTTTTATTATTTTTATAATATAAATAAATTTATTATATAATAAAAATATATTTGTATAATAAAAAATATAAATATTTTTATATAAATATTATATTATATATTATATTAAATTTTATATATATATATACACACACACATACATACATACATGAGTGCTTGCATTCCTGCTATAATATAAATATATAAAAATATATTTATAATAAATAAAGCATTTGTCATACTTCTTACATTTCATGTACCCTTTGTAGTCACACTCATATTTGTTCCACTTTTTGTTTTGATCTAGACATATCAATAATGAAATTAAAAATTAATCTATTTTCAAACAAGTTTATCAATGTTTTTATTCATAAATTATTAAACTTATAATTAATATGATGATATTAGAGTATACTATCGATAGAAATACTATTAAAGAAAAAATATGGCTAAAAGAAGATCATTACCAAAAAAAAGTATTATTAAAATAAATAAGTTTATTAAAAATTTACCTTAAAAAAATTTAAACATAAAATTTTATGTATATTTTAATTAACATCCCAGCCAGTGTTTGTGTTCTGTAAAACCTTGATTAATTGTTTAGTTGTTGATGCTCTGATTTGGAATTAATGTAATTTAAGACTTAGTCAGTGGTGAGATCACGTCGTGTGCGTCACGCCATATAACCTATGAACCATGTAATCAGTTTCTAAAACAAATAAATGAATAAATAAATAAATAAATTTATTTATTTATTTATAATTTAGTGCAAATATATTTGGACATTGACCGATAGATATTGATGTTTCCTGATCTTAATTAATAGCGAATTCGATTCAACGATCACTTGTAATTATTACCTCCCTTGTGTCTTGCATAAATAAATAAAAAATTTGCTAACAGGTTTTTCTTATGGAAAAAATAGTAAGTGTACCGAAATTTCAGCCAATTGGTTGACACTTAAAATTTATGATCATTCACAAGTCCCTTTAAATTCGTAGATATAATAGTGGTAAAATAAAGGGAAAACGACTGTTTTTCATCTAAATTTTAGATCATTTTTAAATCTATATTCATAGGAGATAAAAAATCTCAATTCACACTAATAGTCAAACTTTTATTAATATTTTTTGTTAAAGGTAAGGGTAAAATAGTTATTTTACTATTTATATTAAAAAATTTTAAAGTTTATTACTCTCCGTCTCCTCAGATTTTAGAAACTAACATTTCACTTTTACCTAAAGTTTTTAAACTTAAAAAAGTAACATTTTCACCCTCAAACCTAGGGTTTTCATATTTTTTAAAACTCAACCGTCCCTCCATAACTTTTAAAAATAGCAGTTTTATCCTCATTATTCAACTTCATCTTCTGATGTCATCTTCGACCTGCTTCTTCTGGTGTGACGACGATGGTGCAATAAAGAGATCTTCATCTCCTCGTCACAGACGTCCTTTTCTGGGAGAACGATCGTCTTCTTAGACAAAGACAAGATCTTCATCTTTGTCCAGGAAGACGAAGAGCTTTGTCTTTCCAACAAAGCTCTTTGTCTCCTAAGCTTCATTTGACACCGATTAGATATCCAATTGAGTAGAAATAGATCGTCGGAGGGAGAGGTTGCCAACAATGGTGTCGGAGTTTAAAAACTAAACCCTAGAGGTAAAATATCATTTTTTAAAACTTGGCCTATGGGAAAATGGTTAGTTCTTAGAGTTTAGGAGAGGAGAAGTGATAAAATTTTAAGAGGTTAGAGTTTCGTTAATTTTAACCACCCATAAATAAAAAAATATAATTTTTAAAGTTAAACGAGTTAAAATTTACAATTAGAGGATACTTTACGTAAGACATAGTCCTTTGGCCTATTGATATATATTTGCTTATTTTTTGACATGACTGATAGATATTGATAATATGTGTATATATTTGCTTTTTTTAAGACAATTTTATATTTAAAAAAAATGTCATTATTTGTCTATTATTGATATATATATTTACTTATTTTCGGATAATATGTGTCATTATTTGTGTACTATTGATATATATATATATATATATATATATATATATATATATATATATATATATATATATATATATATATATATATATATATATATTTGCTTATTTCTGGACATTGACGGATAGATATTGATGTTTCCATGTCATAATTAATAACAATTTTAATTCTACGAACACTAGTAATTATTACAGCCCTTGTGTTTTTCTTATGGAAAAGATTTTGGTAACAGGTTTTTCTTATGGAAAAGACAGTATGCCGAAATTTCAGCCAATTAGTTGACCCTTAAAATTTATAATCATTCATGGATCTAGCAGTTTGAGAGGTCGCAATTGTAAGAGACCCCAAAATACCTCTAGGATTATGAGTATCCCACTTTTTCCACTGATTTGTATTGGTTGACATTACACAATTGATATGTTGCATGTTACATATGTACAAATCATGTAATTATTTCGAGCTAGCATCTAGGCTTGGTTAATTATCGTTATGATTATCATGCATACAAAACATTGTTGAATGAGGAACTTTTAGTTCAAAGAATATTTTCGAAATAAGATTGGATGTTGATTTGATAAAAAAATGGTTCAATTCAACTTATGGGTGGATTAGTTGATCAATGGTTGAACCAATTAATCAATTAAAACTAATATTTAAAACAATTTTGAATAAGTTATTATGGTATACATGCTCAAATTTGATAAATGAAGTTAGAGGTGTTAACAGGCTATGTCAAATTACATTAGACGGACTATGTCAAGCTGGGTCGGACCGATATTGATGCGACCCGTCATGCTCGCAGGTTGAGCCATGCCTAATCCCGTTACAATGTGGACCGAGTTAGCTCGCTAAGATTTGAAGGCTAGTGGCATGATCTAAGAGTTCTTGGGTTATGTTATCTCAATCCCTTAACAACTGTCCATGGGCTTTTGATGAGCCAACCCATTACTTTTTTGATAAAAAATATATTTTTAATATATAATTTAATAAAAATAATTTATATTCACTTTCGAAGTAATATAAATGTGGACAACACTTCTAAATTTTTATTTAAAATCTCTCATTTATAACAGAAAAATATTGTGGTTATATGATATAACGAAAAAGTCAAATATAATGAAAATAAATTCAACTATAAAATATATAAATTCCAATTCTTACTAGTGTAATTTTTTATTTACATACAACGTCAAAATTCTTGAATTGATAAAAAATATCCTTTGCTATCTAATTCTACAACTTGAATTTTGTAATCATCTAATCTTTCATGCACATTATTGTTTTCAACTATATTAGGGTATAAATTTGATCGTCTATCATTCAACATATATTCACTTATATTAAAAGCTAACTCCAATGCTACAATAGACATCTGAAGTGTTAGTGCATCACATGTCATGATAGAAAGCACAAGATAACTGCTTTGATGTGCTTTCCACCATGACAGAACATTAAAAGAGTCACCTTCTCGATTCATAATTTCAGAAAAATGATCAATATTAATAAAATTATAAAAGTCAGTATAACTGAAACTTAAACCTACTTATTGCTTATTTTTGCGGAGAATAGATCATATACACAACTTATCTTTATATAAACTATTTGAACTTACTTAAAGTTTGAGAGTCTGTGACGTTTTTCCATATTTAATTTAATAAACAATATACACTTTAAGTAAAAAATTTTAAATATCATATATTTTATAAAATAAAGGTTCTAATAAATTCACGTTTATAACTTCTAATAAATTTTGTGCTTCTAAAAATTTTTCTCTAAGGTCTAAAATGGTGGCTGCAAAAATAGTAATAGTGTTTCTTTCCAATATTTTTAAAAATTTTCCTCCATTTCTCTTACAAAATCATAAAAAACAATATCAAATCTATATTTTTTAAAAATAAAACTAATTTCTACTATATAATATAAAATTAAACAATAGGTGGGATAATAAACACATAAGCATTGATCGATGGCCGTTTTAAGGGGTCTAACATGTTTATTAGAGTATTAACTGTGTCTTAACATACTTAGTGAAAAAAATTGGATTTTCAAGATCTTTTGGTTAAGTATGAAAAAATTGTGTTATAGTTGTTTCATATAATTTACATAATTTAAATATAAGATATATTGAATTTCACTTACTTTTGACATCAATCTTTAATTTTTTTTGTCTACATATTTGATGATATATTTGTACGTGTTAGAGAAAATAAAATATAATCAATGACATGTCTAATTGTTTCTATATGAGTTTTTGTTAAACTCAATCCATCTTACGCTATTAATTCATAATAAGTTATGTGCGTCTAATATGAAATAATTTGCCACAAAACAGTAAATTTAAATGATTCGTCATTAACTCAATTATTTTTTTATTACTTTTGGCATTAAAAAAAAAGTAATTATAAAAATAAAATTATTTATTCTATATTCATTAAAAATGTTTATTAATGTTCGATAAATTGTGATACCAGAATGAAGATATTTTAACACCTTAAATATAATAATTTTTTTGCACAATTGTCAATCATAATTAATATAATGAGCAGGTGCATAAATGTATACTATGTCTTGATTACAGGTTGTTCATAAATCAAAAGTAATAAAAATAATATCATTAAAATTAAGTAGTTCTTTCATAATTTTTATAAGTAGTTCTTTCAAAATTTTTAATGATATCAGATCTAGGTATAGACTTATCAATTTTTAGAAGTGTTGATTGAACACTATTTTGTAGCATTCATTTTAATATTTCATCATCAACATAAGTAAAGGTTTGATCAAATGTGATAACATACCTAGTCATGTACTTGCACATTTTTTATTGATCGTATGTGAAGTTTGTCGTTTCCCCCACACTTGAAGCCCTTGGATTACCTATTTCTCAATTGATCGTGATCTAGTAAAAACAATTTGTTGTTATCCTCTTAAATGGTGTGATATTTATTTACAATATTCATTGATATGACAATGAAGATAATCGGTGTCATCTGAATTTGACATATGTTAAATAAGAAAATTCATGAGTTAGAGTTTGATATATTTAGATTGAAATGAAAACCAGAACAAAAGTAAGTGTAAGTGCAAAAAGTGTGAGAAATGCAAATCCATGCGGATATAAATATATGTATACATGAGTCTGAGAGCATTCTCCCACTCATGTATGTATATATATATTTTATTATTTTTATAATATAAATATATTTATTTAATAAAAAATATAAATATTTTTATATAAATATTATATTATATATTATATTAAATTTTATATATATATATACACACACACACACACATACATACATACATGAGTGCTTGCATTCCTGCTATAATATAAATATATAAAAATATATTTATAATAAATAAAGCATTTGTCATACTTCTTATATTTCATGTACCCTTTGTAGTCACACTCATATTTGTTCCACTTTTTGTTTGGATCTAGACATATCAATAATCAAATTAAAAATTAATCTATTTTCAAACAAGTTTATAAATGTTTTTATTCGTAAATTATCAAACTTATAATTAATATGATGATATTAGAGTATACTATTGATAGAAATACTGTTAAAGAAAAAATATGGCTAAAAGAAGATCATTACCAAAAAAAAGTATTATTAAAATAAATAAATTTATTAAAAATTTACCTAAAAAAAATTTAAACATAAAATTTTATGTATATTTTAATTAACATCCCAGCCAGTGTTTGTGTTCTGTAAAACCTTGATTAATTGTTTAGTTGTTGATGCTCTGATTTGGAATTAATGTAATTTAAGACTTAGTCAGTGGTGAGATCACGTCATGTGCGTCACGCCATATAACCCATGAACCATGTAATCAGTTTCTAAAACAAATAAATGAATAAATAAATTTATTTATTTATAATTTAGTGCAAATATATTTGGACATTGACCGATAGATATTGATGTTTCCTGATCTTAATTAATAGCGAATTCGATTCAACGATCACTTGTAATTATTACCTCCCTTGTGTCTTGCATAAATAAATAAAAAATTTGCTAACAGGTTTTTCTTACGGAAAAAATAGGAAGTGTACCGAAATTTCAGCCAATTGGTTGACACTTAAAATTTATGATCATTCACAAGTTCCTTTAAATTCGTAGACATAATAGTGGTAAAATAAAGGGAAAATGACTGTTTTTCAGCTAAATTTTAGATCATTCTCAAACTTATATTCATAGGAGATAAAAAATCTCAATTCACATTCATATTCAAACTTTTATTAATATTTTCTGTTAAAGGTAAGGGTAAAATAGTTATTTTACTATTTATATTAAAAAATTTTAAATTTATTACTCTCCGCCCCCTCAGATTTTAGAAACTAATATTTCACTCTTACCTAAAGTTTTCAAACTTAAAAAAGTAACATTTTCACCCCCAAACCTAGGGTTTTCATATTTTTTAAAACTCAACCGCCCCTCCATAACTTTTAAAAATAGCAGTTTCACCCCCATTATTCAACTTCATCTTCTGATGTCATCTTCGACCTTCTTCTTCTAGTGCGACGACGATAGTGCAATAAAAAGATCTTCATCTCCTTGTCACAGACGTCCTCTTCTGGGAGGACGATCGTCTTCTTAGACAAAGACAAGATCTTCATCTTTGTCCAGGAAGACGAAGAGCTTTGTCTTTCCAATAAAGCTCTTTGTCTCCCAAGCTTCATTTGACACCGATTAGATATCTAATTGAGTAGAAATAGATCGTCGGAGGGAGAGGTTGCCAACAATGGTGTCGGAGTTTAAAAACTAAACCTTAGAGGTAAAATGTCATTTTTTAAAACTTGACCTATGGGGAAAATAGTTAGTTTTTAGAGTTTAGGGGAGGAGAAGTGATAAAATTTTAAGGGGTTAGAGTTTCGTTAATTTTAACCACCTATAAATAGAAAAATATAATTTTTAAAGTTAAAAGAGTTAAAATTTACAATTAGAGGATACTTGATGTAAGACATAGTCCTTTGGCCTATTGATATATATTTGCTTATTTTTTGACATGACTGATAGATATTGTTAATATGTGTATATATTTGCATTTTTTAAGACAATTTTATATTAAAAAAATATGTCATTATTTGTCTATTATTGATATATATATTTACTTATTTTCGGATAATATGTGTCATTATTTGTGTACTATTGATATATATATATATATATATATATATATATATATATATATATATATATATATATATATATATATATATATATATATATATATATATATATATATATATATATATTTGCTTATTTCTGGACATTGACGGATAGATATTGATGTTTCCATGTCATAATTAATAACAATTTTAATTCTACGAACACTAGTAATTATTACAGCCCTTGTGTTTTTCTTATGGAAAAGATTTTGGTAACAGGTTTTTCTTATGGAAAAGACAGTATGCCGAAATTTCAGCCAATTAGTTGACCCTTAAAATTTATAATCATTCATGGATCTAGCAGTTTGAGAGGTCGCAATTGTAAGAGACCCCAAAATACCTCTAGGATTATGAGTATCCCACTTTTTCCACTGATTTATATTGGTTGACATTACACAATTGATATGTTGCATGTTACATATGTACAAATCATGTAATTATTTCGAGCTAGCATCTAGGCTTGGTTAATTATCGTTATGATTATCATGCATACAAAACATTGTTGAATGAGGAACTTTTAGTTCAAAGAATATTTTCGAAATAAGATTGGATGTTGATTTGATAAAAAAATGGTTCAATTCAACTTATGGGTGGATTAGTTGATCAATGGTTGAACCAATTAATCAATTAAAATAATATTTAAAACAATTTTGAATAAGTTATTATGGTATACATGCTCAAATTTGATAAATGAAGTTAGAGGTGTTAACAGACTATGTCAAGTTACATTAGACGGACTATGTCAAGCTGGGTCGGACCGATATTGATGCGACCCGTCATGCTCGCAGGTTGAGCCATGCCTAATCCCGTTACAATGTGGACCGAGTTAGCTCGCTAAGATTTGAAGGCTAGTGGCATGATCTAGGAGTTCTTGGGTTATGTTATCTCAATCCCTTAACAACTGTCCATGGGCTTTTGATGAGCCAACCCATTACTTTTTTGATAAAAAATATATTTTTAATATATAATTTAATAAAAAAATTTATATTCACTTTTAAAGTAATACAAATGTGGACAACACCTCTAAATTTTTATTTAAAATCTCTTATTTATAACAGAAAAATATTGTAGTTATATGATATATCGAAAAAGTCAAATATAATAAAAATAAATTCAACTATAAAATATATAAATTCGAATTCTTATCGGTGTAATTTTTTATTTACATACAATGTCAAAATTCTTTGAATTGATAAAAAATATCCTTTGCTATCTAATTCTATAACTTAAATTTTGTAATCATCCAATCTTTCATGCACATTATTGTTTTCAACCATATTAGTATATAAGTTCGATCGTCTATTATTTAACATATATTCACCTATATTAAAAACTAGTTTCAATGTTACAGTAGACATCAGAAGTGTTAGTACATCACATGTCATGATAAAAAGCACAAGATCACTGTTTTGATGTGCTTTCCACCATGATAGAATATTGAAAGAGTCATCTTCCCGATTCATAATTTCAGGAAAATGATCAATATTAATAAAATTATAAAAGTCAGTATAACTGAAACTTAAACCTACTTGTTGCTTATTTTTGTGGAGAATAGACCATATGCGCAACTTATCTTTATATAAATTATTTGAATTTACTTAGAGTTTGAGAGTCTGTGACGTTTTTCTATATTTAATTTAATAAATATTATACACTTCAAGTAAAAAATTTTAAATATTATATATTTTATAAAATAAAGGTTCTAATAAATTCTCGTTTATAACTTCTAATAAATTTTATGGTCCTAAAAATTTCACTCCAAGGTTTAAAATGGTGGCTGCAAAAATAGTAATAATGTTTCTTTCCAATATTTTTTAAAAATTTTCTCTGCTTGTCTTACAAAATCATAAAAAAAATATGAAACCTATATTTTTTAAAAATAAAACTAATTTCTACTATATAATATAAAATTAAACAATAGGTGGGATAATAAACACATAAGCATTGATCCATGGCCGTTTTAAGGGGTCTAACATGTTTATTAGAGTATTAACTGTGTCTTAACATACTTAGTGAAAAAAATTGGATTTTCAAGATCTTTTGGTTAAGTATGAAAAAACTGTGTTATAGTTGTTTCATATCATTTACATAATTTAAATATGATATATGTTGAATTTCACTTACTTTTGACATCAATCTTTAATTTTTTTTGTCTACATATTTGATGATATATTTGTACGTGTTAGAGAAAATAAAATATAATTAATGACATGTCTAATTGTTTCTATATGAGTTTTTGTTAAACTCAATCCATCTTACGCTATTAATTCATAATAAGTTATGTGCGTCTAATATGAAATAATTTGCCACAAAACAGTAAATTTAAATGATTCGTCATTAACTCAATTATTTTTTTATTACTTTTGGCATTAAAAAAAAAGTAATTATAAAAATAAAATTATTTATTCTATATTCATTAAAAATGTTTATTAATGTTCAATAAATTGTGATACCAGAATGAAGATATTTTAATACCTTAAATATAATAATTTTTTTGCACAATTGTCAATCATAATTAATATAATGAGCAGGTGCATAAATGTATACTATGTCTTGATTACAGGTTGTTTATAAATCAAAAGTAATAAAAATAACATAATTAAAATTAAGTAGTTCTTTCATAATTTTTATAAGTAGTTCTTTCAAAATTTTTAACGATATCAGATCTAGGTATAGACTTATCAATTTTTAGAAGTGTTGATTGAACACTATTTTGTAGCATTCATTTTAATATTTCATCATCAACATAAGTAAAGGTTTGATCAAATGTGACAACATACCTAGTCATGTACTTGCACATTTTTTATTGATCGTATGTGAAGTTTGTCGTTTCCCCCACACTTGAAGCCCTTGGATTACCTATTTCTCAATTGATCATGATCTAGTAAAAACAATTTGTTGTTATCCTCTTAAATGGTGTGATATTTATTTACAATATTCATTGATATGACAATGAAGATAATCGGTGCCATCTGAATTTGACATATGTTAAATAAGAACACAGTGTTTACACATTGTCTATCGAATTAATTTACCTTCAATTATTTCTTCGATTTAATCGAAGTGTTCCCACACCGTCAATTTCTTTTTTCTTTTTTATCGTATGACCTCCACGTGCCTATGTTTGAGATTATTTATTGAAAACATATTAAGTTTTTTTATTATCAAAGTGTTTAAACGAATTAAACTAATGTGAACTTGAATCTATTTGTATTGAATAAAAGAAAAATGGTTGACAAAATTGTAAAAACAAATGGAAACAAAGTTGTTGGAGAAAATAAAAAATTTATTAAGAGAGTTTAAGATTGAGATTGAGAGAGTTGAAGAAAGTTTAGACCGTGGAGTAATGGAAAATCTGTGTGTGCATGGGATGTTTATATACGAAATTAAGAAAAAATAAAAAAGTTCAACACCTACCGGCACTTTCAATAGTCGTTGCTTGGGTGTAGAACATCTTGACCCGTTACAATAGCGGGTTGTGTTATTGCCGGGCAAGCTGAAGAAAGGGTTCGAATCGGGTTTCAGACCAGCCTGACCCCTTATCCCTCTAAGTAAGGTTATGAGTTTAACTGTTTAAATCTTAATAATAAATTTAAAAGAATTATTTTTTATACTGATAAAGTTAAACTCGGTCTTCATTTCTCCAATCGTAACTATTTTGAATTAATCTAATTTTAAAAATAGTTTTTAAATAAAATGAAACTATTTTGATTAGCGATAGATGATTCAACCAATTGGACCAACTCCCTGAACCAGTTTCCAAAACCATGGCATGGAGACTTTCTTTTTCATGTTCATTTCATCTGCATATAATTCACTCTGTCTCTTCCTGTGCATGTAACCTGACATGGAATTTACCTTAATTACCTTGATATTTTGACCTGCGGAATTAGCTCGAAACAAAGGAAATCTAAAATTTTTCATCCTTAAGTTTCATGAAATGAAACCAACACCTTAATTTTCATTAGAAGATTTTTAAACTATAGCTAATGCCTTGGTTCCTATAAACAACAATCCGCAGGATTTAATTTTTCCATCCAATAAAGTTACGAAATTTTAAATTTTCAGTTTAGAAAAAAGTGATATATATAATATAATAAAACTATACGTATATATTTTTTATACATAATATTGGTATATAGATAACGTATTATCATGTGATTGGATGATTTTGAATTAAATAAAAAATAATATTTAATTATATGATGATACAATATCTATGTATCTAAATTATGTATAAAATATATATATATATTTTACACATAATTTAGATACATAGATAATGTATCATCATATAATTAAATATTACTTTTTATTTAATTCAAAATCATCTAATTACATGATAATATATATATATATATAATATTGCTCTATATTATCGAACATCATCACGATTTCATAGTTTAAGTGATGATAGAATAGAAATTAATACCTCTAACTACTAGAATTAACCTGGATTATTAATGTTAGTTTCACAAGTTTGCAAAATAAAATTGTTATTTTCAAAGAATTTCAAGAATGGAAATATTAAAATTTCAATAAAATTATGTAAACCTATTTTTGGTACACAATTTGTGTACACAGATGAGGTATTATCATGTGATTGAATGTTTCTTTATCATATGATGACACATGTTTTAAAATCACCTAATTACATGATGACACATTACTATATATATAAATTATGTATCAAAAATATATATACATAGCATTGCTCTTAAAATTTTACCCACGACCAACAAAATCAATGTTTTGGCAGGAGCTCCTTCTTCTACGCATGATAAAGACAAACCAAAGACAACAGAAGAACGGCGGACTAAGCAATAAAATTATACCAAATGCGTATAAACCATTGTTGTTTTTCCCCTGAAAACAAGAGTGGCAAACCCTCGGTTACACCCATATGCATGCACTGCCCCAAACAAACCTTTTGTCCATTCATATTTTCCTTCCTAATGCAGCTTCCATTTGTCTCACTATACATATTTTCCTCTATATGTAGCTAATGAACACCAAGAATTCTCTCAAAACCTAACACTTTTCTCTTCGAAATTAAGTTAATATCTAGGCTCGGCTACCTCCTAACCATGGATTTTAATAAATATCCAACTGTCTATCAATGTTTATCAGTGGGTCGAGAAAAGCACACGGTTGTTGCCGATATGGACGGGACTTTGCTAAGAGGACGTAGCTCTTTCCCTTACTTTGCTCTTGTTGCATACGAAGTTGGTGGGGTTTTGAGGCTTCTTTTCTTGCTTTTGGCTTCGCCAATCGCTGGTCTTCTATATTATTTTGTCTCAGAATCAGCGGGGATCCAAGTTCTTATCTTTGCTTCATTTGCTGGAATGAAGGTGAGTGACATTGAGTCAGTGGCTCGTGCGGTACTGCCGAAGTTTTACTCTGCTGATATCCATCCTGAGTCGTGGCGCGTGTTCTCTTCGTGTGGGAAACGGTGCGTTCTAACGGCGAATCCGAGGATTATGGTGGAAGCATTTCTGAAAGATTTATTGGGAGTTGACATGGTTGTGGGTACTGAGATTGCAACTTATAAAGGTAGAGCAACTGGGTTTGTTCGTCGTCCTGGGGTGCTTGTGGGAGATAAAAAGGCTCAAAGTCTTCGGAAGGCGTTTGGAGAGGCTCAACCAGACATTGGCCTTGGCGATAGGCACACTGATATTCCCTTCATGGCTATGTGTAAGGTTGGTGAATCCAATAACCACACACTTATATATATAAATAAATGACTGGCTGATATTTTATTATCAATTTAAAATCATATAATCATATAATAATATATTATATAAATATATAAAAGTGTGTATATATAATATTATTCTAACGAATATCATATAATTTTTTATCTATCATAATTATGGTTATTATTATACTGTGATCCACGATATTTGTTATAATAAGATATAATAAAAAAATGATTTGATTTTAAAGTATATCAAATTAATATAATATAATAGATGTATCTTATAATAAGATACATATCACTGGATTCAAACCGAACCCGTTTGAACTTGAGCTACTCGTCAAATTTATCAATTAAAAAATTATGATACAAAATAACATAGTTTCGATTAATATGTATTAAAATGACATCATTTTAATAACGAAATAGTTAAAAACTTGAGCTCGAAATGAATCAAACTGAGTTCAAATCGAGTTCGAACTTATCTTCCACGAGCTCTACTACATACAAACTAAGCTGAGCTCGAGTTTGGCTCGACTCGAGTCTAACCCTAATATCATATAATACAATACAATATATATTGATAATCTGAATAATTGATTACCTTTTAAGAGAAACAGCTAGTTAATAAAAGTGCATACGATAAATTTTAAATTTTTAGGATTTATTTGTAATATTTTTATATTATAATATGATAATTATAGTTTTTTTTGTTATTTTATTTTAAACAAATGCACTCTAATAAAAAATAAAATAAAATATTATTTTATAATATATAAAATTAAGTTTTTAAAATATAATACGATTCAACTATCCCATTCGAAATATATGAAGTATTTTTACCGGTAAGCACCATCTAAACCTTAATTACTTCTATTTGAAAACTTGTAGGAAGGCTACATCGTGCCATCCAAACCAGAAGTAAGGGCAGTGCCAAGCGAGCAGCTGCTGAAACCAATAATCTTCCACGATGGTCGACTAGTCCAAAAGCCAACACCACTCATGGCGCTGTTTATCGTTCTCTGGATCCCCATCGGCTTCCTCTTAGCCTGCTTACGTATCGCCGCCGGTGCTCTCCTCCCGATGCAGCTGGTATATTACGCTTTCTGGGCGCTGGGTGTTCGTGTCACTGTCAAAGGCACTCCACCTCCTCCAGCCAAAAAATCAACCGGTCAATCGGGTGTCCTCTTCGTATGCTCCCACAGAACATTACTCGACCCAGTTTTCCTCTCCACAGCTCTCGGCCGTCCCATTCCCGCGGTGACCTACTCAGTCTCGAGACTCTCAGAGTTCATCTCACCCCTCAAAACCGTCAGGCTGACTCGAGACCGAGCCAATGACGCCTCCATGATAAAGAAGCTACTCGAAGAAGGTGACTTAGCGATATGCCCAGAGGGAACCACCTGTAGGGAGCCATTTCTCTTGAGGTTTTCAGCATTGTTTGCGGAACTAACAGACCAGCTTGTGCCGGTGGCGATGGTGAACCGGATGAGCATGTTTCACGGAACCGCAGCTCGAGGCTGGAAAGGGATGGACCCCTTTTACTTCTTCATGAACCCCAGCCCGGCTTATGAAGTAACTTTCTTGAATAAGTTGCCATTGGAGTTAACTTGCAGTTCAGGGAAGTCTAGCCATGACGTAGCGAATTATATGCAAAGGGTGATTGCTGCAACTCTTTCGTATGAATGCACTAGCTTTACCAGGAAAGACAAGTATAAGGCTCTGGCTGGGAACGATGGCACTGTTATTGAGAAGCCTTTGATTTCACCCAACAAAGTAATGGGATGCTGATTTTTGGGTTTTTATGCACAAATGGAACTGTATTATTAATAAGGGGATTAATTACCAGAAGATGTATGATTTGGAAAGATGAGAATTTGAGGGAGTTAATATTGTTCATAATAAAATTTAATTGCGATTATTGGAGAAAATGATCCTGTTCTAGTGTAAACAATTTGAGTTCTTTCTCATTTGTATATGTATAATGCTTCATTTTAAAGAGGAATTTAAATGGTTTTTGTGAGATAGTAAGCAATACTATTTGGCTAAAGCCATTTTTAGAATCAGATTATCTCTGTTACCTATATGCATTACTGGGAAAAAACAGAAGCTCCAAAACAAGTGCCATTACATTTGGAATATCTAAAAGTTTTTATATTGAACTGGGCTAACTTATTTAGTACCAATGTTACTGTTATACTGACAAGAATTTTTCGATAATTAGATAGATATTTTTTAAATTTTTATTGAACACACAGCGGTGAGCATGCAGACAACTCATGCCCCGTGTATATGGATGACTCACGCTGATAAGATACCAATAAGCGAGGCATCCCCAAGTTTGTGGATGTGACCTCTGGTCTACGTGCAACGAGTAAGGTATTCCCATCTTTAGTATAGAGAAAACATAGCCGCTTAGATGTGCCTACGTGTCCCCTTTGAGTAAGATGCATGACCTGTGACCAGTTTACTTACTGAGAAAGAATTGTCACCGTAATGATTCTGTGATCCGAATCACCAAAAATACAGAATGTCAACATTATTTCTTAAATCCAAACAATAACATCCAGAGGAAATTGTTTGAAAATTTAAAGACCAGAAGAGAATGATAAGACAAGAGAGATAACAATTGATAGTTAGAGATAATGAATCATTGTTTATGAAAAAAAGAAAAATTTAAGGTATAATGATTATTTTTTAAATTTTAGATTAAAAAATTATAAATTTTTAAATTTAAAAAAGAAAATATGATAAAATTTTAATTTTAAAATTTTTTTTAATAAATAATAATTTTATTTTTAATTTTAACTATAATTTTTATAAAAAAAAAATTGATTTTTATTGTGTTTTTAAAATTAAGGTAGTAAAACTGAAATGGAAACAAGTCTTTTGGCCTTTCCTTAATCCTGATGGAACATGTGTCGTTCCTATCGGCAAAGGTGTTGAGTCCCATGTGCTTCAATAGTTGCATATTTGTTCTCTTCTCCTTGATCTATAAAAGGACGGTCACTTTGTAAGTTTTGGGGGGGCCGTGGGGGGTGGGGTGTGTGGTGGACTTTTTTCTTCTTTTCGGTCCAAATATGCAAGGCAACATCTTTGGAGCAAGCCAACCATCTTTGGATCTTTTTCTCTGGCGCTCCTTTAGGCAGTCTTTTATATAATTTTCAAAACAAAATCAACATTTGGAATTCTCTCCAAAATTCTTCTAAATATTCTCTTTATAAAAACACCCCTTGTAATTATTTCCAATAAACACATTATAAACAAAAAACTATTATCATTACAGTAAAAATAAGTATTGGCCAGACGGTTTAACCACTTAAAAACTCTTTTTTTGCATTATTTGTTTGATTGGTTTGTGTTTCACACAGATACGGATGGTCTCCATTGCAATCTCATCACATTCAGTCACACTTAACATTATCGGGTTGGTGCAGATTCACACATCAATAATTACTAAATCCATTAAGGAACTATTTTCCAAATTGAGTAGGATGGCAAACATTGCAACTGAGATGTCTGTGGGCGGAGAAAGGGTTGCAACTATTCTTTTTAACGACATTAACAGAAACAGTGGTTCCACTGTTTCTTTCTAATGACTAAAACTTCTGGGTTGAGATAAAGGAAGGGCCAAGGCCTCTGGGTCCTTATGGACTATAGCAGGTACAGAGGGAAACACGTATTTCGGCTCATCAACTGGCTTATTGTAGGTATTTAAAGTTTGGAATAACTGTTTGCCTTGTATGCAATTTTATCTGGATATGCAGTTTGAGATGCTTTTTGCATCCCTAGCCAAGGCCACTTACATCAAGTTATTATTAAAACCATTATAGCTAGAGCCATTGATGCTGTAGCTGCCATTGGATAAGATCTCTACTGGTAATTCATGCTTAGCAGAAAGACTGAGAGCATCATTTGCTCTGTTTGCTTATGAATTAGAATTGCAACAGAGCAAATGATGCGATGCCACGCCATGCCAAGAACTCAACATAAATTTAGTTTTACTTAAAGTGCTAACTGCACTAAAAATCAGCTCAATTAGATATCTAGCAAACTTTTCTCATGCGCATTCAACAAACACATGCTTCACATCTTCAAATAGATTCCAAAGCCTGGAGGTAATTTGTTGCATTGCAGAAATCGTTGATGATTCTATATTGTTTGACAGGTCTACCAATAAGACCTATTTATTTAGATGATAGCAGAATACTAGTTCAAAGACTAAAATATGGACATAAATACATTGGTTCGAGTGCTTGGAGGGGCATCAAAATTGACCATTGAATCTCAATCTTTAAATTTTTTTCTCTTCTGTTTAATGTTTATTAGAATAATACTTACAAATTACCCGATTATATGGATCAGAGATCTCTTCCTCTGTTCAAATTTTTGTCCAAACTCCCCACGGAAATCAAGAACTTTGTTCTTTTCTTTTTTAACAATGCTGACGACTATAAGAACCTTCTTGAAGTTCCTAAAATATACATACATGTCAGTTCCTGGGGTGAATAAAAATGGTGGAAATCCATTTTTTAAGCGCTAGGACCACCAGGAATCTAAGAAGATGAAAGTTTCCTTGAAAGAACAAAAGAGTATCAACTCATGTGCATCTAAATTGTCAAACTCGATGGACTGAAGGCAGGCAGTGGATTAGATATTTCGGAGACCCTAGAAAATGTTAGAAAATTTGAACTCTTACTCTCTACTTAGAATCCCTCTCCTTTGACACTTAAATTACCCATACAGACTACTTGGGCTTGCTTGTAGTTCAGTTGAATAATAGCAACTTCTTAGGGAAAATGTTTTGGACCTTTTGAACATCATGAAAAGAAATGAGGATTACTTTAATCATTATGAAACTTGGGTGAAGAAATTTCTTCATTTTTTTACGAATTAACTTAATGGGCAAAACTGTGATCTCCATTGACTCCTTTAACCACAAGCATGGACATCATGATTCAGACATATTAATGCAAAAGAGAAAAGAGAAGTTAAAAAAAAAAGAAACAAACAAACAAAGAAAAAGCAGAAAGCAATATATCTTTGACATCTCTGAGTTGTTCCCTTTATTTCAGTCCTTAACATGCGCAATCAATTTCAAATCCAAATATCAGAAAATTGTACCAGTGAGAGTAAGCAAGAATCTCATTCAGCAATTCGGAGAAAATGGGTTATCAGTTGCTGTTAATAGTTGCAGTGTTCACTGTCATAGCAGCTGGAGAGGGAAACATCAATGGAGGTGATGTATGCAACTCCAATGATCTGAATGGGCTAACTAGCTTCAAGGTTGGAATTCAAATTGACACATCCGAGCGTTTAGCCAAGTGGGTTGGGCAAAGTTGTTGCGGCTGGGAAGGCATTTCTTGTGATAATATGACTGGTAGAGTGACTGAAATTCATCTTCCAGGATTCATCTCCACGGATGATTTTGTCTTTCAGTCGCGGATGGAAGGCTCGCTGTCTCCTTCATTAACACTTCTCACCTCTCTTGAAGTCCTTGATCTTGGAGGACTCATCGGTCTTGCTGGAACAATCCCAACATCTATTGGTTTTCGCCTTCAAAAACTCCGGAAACTCCATCTCTATGGCAACAAGTTAAGTGGCCCAGTCCCGGAAAGCATTGGGAATCTTTCGAAACTTGAAGAACTTCACTTACACGAAAATGGATTATCTGGAGCCATCCCTTCAAGTCTGGGCAATCTACAAAATCTCAATGAGCTGTTTCTGTATTCAAATCAATTCACTGGTAAGATACCGGATTCATTCGTTAACTTGACAAATCTGGTACGTTTGGATCTTCATAGCAATAATTTCTATGACCACATGCCAGAAAAGATTGGTGAATTACAGATATTGGAAGAACTTGATTTCTCAAGCAATCTCTTAGGAGGAAAAATTCCAACTTCAGTGAATAATCTGTCTGTTATTTCAGTCCTCTACTTGGATGATAACTATCTTGAAGGGGCAATTCCATTTCCATCTAGCTATGGCCTAATGCGTTCCCTCAGCTTCTTAAGACTGAATAATAACAACCTTACAGGACGGATACCACCGAATTTCGGGTCTCTTGTATCCCTCCAGAGAGTCTCCCTGGCGAATAACAAGCTTCAGGGAGCGATTCCAGCTAGTTTGGCTTACCTACAAGATTTGACAGAGTTATATCTTTATGGAAACCAGCTATCTGGCCACATACCAAAATCAATCGGTCAACTCTCTAGACTCTTGATTTTTAGTATTTCTCATAACTTGATTAATGGGCCACTGCCTAACAAGATGTCTTCCCTGCAAAATCTTCAAACAATTGATCTATCGTTTAACCCATTAAACCTCTCTTCAATCCCAAGATGGTTAGCAGAATTGCCATCTCTTTCCCGAATACTCTTGGCAGGAGTTGGAATCGAGGGAAAAATTCCTGAGTTCTTAAGAAATACTGCCAGTCCAATACAGGAACTGGATTTATCAGCTAACCATCTGACGGGAAGCATACCGGCATGGCTTGGAAGCCTCACTCAGCTCTACTCTGTGAATCTCTCATGGAATTCACTTGTTTCAGAGATCCCCAATACAATTACTAACTTACAGGACTTGGGTGTACTTGATCTCCACTCGAATAAGCTAACCGGTCCAATAAGTCAGGTTTTTGAGATAGGGCAAAGGTTTTCTGGTGGTTCACTGACATACATAGATCTCTCAGCCAACAGCTTTTCAAGTGGAATAGAGATGATGGGTGAAGGACAAATTGGGATTCAGTTTCTCAACTTATCACATAATTTTCTCAAAGGGCGGTTACCCATTTCCATAGGGAGATTGAGATCACTGAGAGATCTAGATTTGAGCCACAATAAATTAGGTTTTGAGTTGCCCAACACTCTTGCAAATGAAAGCTTATTAGAGACACTGAAGCTGCAGAAAAACCAGTTTAGTGGAAAAATACCGCGACAATTTTTGAATTTGAGAAAGTTGAAGGAATTGGATTTATCAGACAATCTTTTGGTGGGGGAAATTCCTGCAGGCACTCCACTGAGTAACTTTCCTGAAAGCTCCTACTCTGGCAACAAATTATGCGGCAGGCCCCTTTCTCCCTGTAAAGCTAAAGCTTTAGTAAAATCCGTTGTCCCCACAAATTGATGTATTACCTTCTCAAGTTATAGCCTTTATCTTAGAACGACCTGTTCTTCATTCTTCTTCATATCCTGATATCACAACTGTATTACATGTAACCGTTTTGCAAATCATTTGATCCGACTAATCTTCTTAGTCTACTAATTGTGTACAAACAAGCAACTCAAAAGATGTTAATCATGCATCACTTGATTTTTTCACTAGCACGAACGTGAAAATTAGTATTCAATTACAGAGGGAGATACTATGCGAAGGACTATGTGATAAGCTGTGATTGGGTTCTCTCTTCGAACATACATTCTTTTAGACATTCCTTTTACGTGCCTGTTTCTGGGTTATAAGCCGATACTTATCAATGTACTGTGAAAATATTATCAGGCGATAAACCTGACTTCAGTGTGTGCAAGACTGGCGTGCAGTTCCCACTGACCCCCCTGATTATTGGATTGAAAAATTTATCCAGTACCAAACAAAATGCAAAAGAAATATCTGTGGAAATTAATTTTTCATTGAATGCTGCTTTCATCCTTGCATTGTTTTCGCAAACTTATAATCAGAGGGCCTCTTCACTGTGCCCCAGTTGTTGATAATTACTGTAGTCAATACCATTTAACCGTATACAACACAAGATCTGCTCTGGCAACTCTTCAACTTTGTTCCCCTGGTTTAAGATTCAGATATCAGTACAACAAGAAGAAAAAGAAAATTTAAAGCTAGCAAATAAAAGTAATATTAGTTTTATGAGCCAAAAATCTATTTATCTTGCTTTTGACAAAAATAAAATGTCATGCCTGAATTGTGAGGCCAACATCCAGGACGCACAGCTTCAGTCTGTCCAAAAATGCTTCAAAACCTTTCCTAGAAATGTAACTAAATCTGTGCATATCTATATCGATCTCGAAGTAATTTTCTCCCTGTAAAAAATTAATAGTGAGTAGTCTAGTAAATAGTGACCCCATAGACTAAAAGAAAAGGACTATGAAGGAGATTATAGAAAAACTATGTCAGTACATCTTTTATTCATCCCTCACAACAAAAATTATGCTGCTAGGACTTGATGCATTATTGCAAATCATCCAAAAGGTTAATTTGCTCTGGTTAAGTCAAACTCATCCATTTAGTAGCTGAATAGGTATATGCTGGCAAGCAACAACTTGTTGCCAAAAAAACAGATAAGAATCATCAATAATTTAGGTACGCATCATTAAAGCAATTCAAACTTCAGAAGAAATTATGTTTTTTTTAAAACAAGGCACCCAACCCAAACCTAAAATTAAATGACACTTGTCTAAAGTTGGTATGAGAAGGATTACATCACTAAACCTTTTGCCCCATCACAAGAGATCTAACCAACTAGACTAAATACTGATGCATTTGACTCATTTTAAAAAGGAGTTCATAAAGTTATCTCCTTGTTCGATATAAACTCAAGTCTTGCTAACCATAAAATAGAAAAAAATACATGATGATTCACTCTAAACCAATAAATATGAGTTAGATATGGACTTACAGAGAAAAACTCATGTTGTGGGCGTGAAAGAACAGGCTTTTCATTATATGCCTGCATAAGTTTTCTCTCAGCTGCACTCAAATGAAGATCTTCCACATTCACAACACGGCCCAATATTTTCAACCTTTCACGGAAAGGTACTATTGTATCTACAGGAAAGCCTTTGACCTTTTCAACCTCATCATCAATTAACCTCTGTTTCACAAATGGCTTCTATATCAGCTAAACTGAGATGTGTAACTACAGAAGGATCTTATATGTTTGACATCAGAAAAATCGAGGTCCACTTTCAGGTTGGAAAAATGGAAAAAAAAAAAATGTAATGATGCAAGAACTGTAAGCCCATGGCATGACAGTCGAGAAGTATACCGAAAACAACAGTGTATCACAGTGAATATTCTAATGCATGATTAACCTGATCAGTAACTCAGGAATATCATTGTTGAAGTTTGACATCTATAGGCAATAACAGAATGGTATTGAGATTTATTAGAGACTGCAACTTACTCTGAGATTTTCTTGGAAATGTGGTGAAAGTTCTTTGGCGTAACTATCAGAAAGCTTAAAATACAAAACAAAACTCATTCCTTCACCATCAGTTTCATTTTGAAAAATTGCGGCAGGATATAACGGAACCTGCAGAGCCCATAAAAAGTCAGTATCAAACATGATAATTAAAACAAGACATTCTTGAATTAAATTAATAAAAAAAGTCATTTAGTTATTAAAAGCATGTCTAAGTAGAAATAGATACCTGGACATTTACAACAAGGATAGGTGGAAGCTTCCCTTTCAAACTAACTGCAGGAAGTTTCACAAAACGAGCTATATGATCTATTTTTCGCTGAGCTAAGAATACATCAACACCAAATGGATAATATGCGGCATAGTTATGAGCAAAATCCTTCTTCTTGTCCCTATCATATAAAAAGTTTATTGCCAACTGAAGTTAGAAAAAACAGGTATTGCAAAACAAGAGAACACTGGCTAGGTGAAGTCCCGCATTAGAAGTCTGAAACTTTCAATAAATATAATGCTCACTATTATTAAATAGAAGCATTACTTTGAAATAGCAAACAAATTCAGGCACACATTCTCACACCAAATAAAAAAATTTCTTGCAGACTAACCTGAAGTAATTCTCAGCTCGAACTTTAAAAGAATTTGGCTCAATCTGTGACCAACTATCAAGCATCTTCTTCTCTACAGGGCAGAAAGGTACTTGAGAACCTGCTACTGGCCTTGACAGAAGCCTCTTTGAAGAAACTGAAATACAATTGCGAAAGACAAAACAAACTACTAATAATGATAATTAATAATAATAATAAATAACCTAATTAAAATTTCTATTTGAGTTCAGATTTATAAACACCAAGAACTACCACCAATTAAATTAACTATTGCAAACTCAAAAATGTATTCAGACGATAAGCTTCAATAAAAGTGGTATAAAACACTCACATAGAGTAGCATTAGCATGTGCATCCTTCCATTTAAAGGAAAGCTTTGAAGCAGCCTTTTTCCATGGCCTTGGTGGACTAGAGCTTAGTGATCTTCTCTTTTCAACTGAGGGAACGGTAGAAGCAAGACAAGGCAAACAGTTGCTAGGAAGAATCCCACAATTATCCAACAATCCATCATCCTTGCCAGAAGCCTCATCCACACAGGGTGTGATCTCATCAAGGAACACAGGTTGATTTCCTTCGTTAGAAAGCCCATCTGATTTTGATTGGGGATCAACATTACGAGAGCTTGGGACCTGAATATTTGAATTTTTGCCAACCTCACTGACAGAATTGCGAGCAGAATTTCCCGCTGATGAGTCCTCTGGCCTCAGCAACTGATCAGCTCGATAATTAGCATCTCTAGGAGAAGCATTACTTGATCTAGACAATCCTTCAGAACCGTTTAGAGATAACACATCTGCATCTCAAAGGTAGACACACTAACTTTAATTATACATGAGAGATTAATCAGAAAAATATAAAATAAAATATAAATAAAATAGACATCTGATATCCCCATATATCTTACCATCCTGCACACTCTGAAAATCATCATCACAATCAGACTCAAATTTTGCAGCTGTATCAAACCAAGCTTCATCAAGACTTCCTGCTGAAGGACTCGCAAAGTAACAAAATAAAAAATATATTAATAAACAGACATAAGAGAAACAGCATATATGTTTCCCTAGAACCAAGAACTGAGAAATACATTATTAAGATAATGGATAAATATAATTTTTCTAATATAAATTCCAAGTTAAGCATGATTGAAGCAATAAACTCAAAAGGAATCTAGACACAACATTTAAGATATAAATTTCTAATAGGCACCACAGAGTATAACAATTAACAAGTGCATCAACAAAACATCCATCAGAGGCTAGTTATACTCAAAGTATGTCTTTTGAACTTTAACATGAAGGTTAATATGAAGTTAAACCGACAACAATATTGAGGAATTTTATTTAACGCTTTCTCATAGCTTGAAAAAATTATGATGATGTAGAACTAGAAAAAGATCATGTATGATGGATTTCAAATGTAAACTTATCAAATATCATGAAGAACGCCTCCCATCGAAACAAAGAAATCATCAAAACCCAGAATGACACATAAGAACAACAGGCAGCCAACTAGTCAAATCCTGGCATGAGTTTTACAACAGCATTGTTACAAAGTCTCTAGTGCATTTTGAAGACCTTATGTGGTCAACCTCACAAACCTCTTTGTTCAGTCAGGAGATTAGAACCACCCAATGAGTTTAGCACATCAAGAACACGGTAATATTACAAACTACTACTACTGACGAGATATGCCATGACAGATTATGCCACAATCTACCTCAAGATCCAGAATAGAAATTTCACTTTGATCACAAAAATTTTAGAGGTACATTGTGTAAAGCCACCTCTCAGGGCTCCGATTGAGTGATAAACATACTAATAATCTCAGAAAGAACCTTTGAAATGAATCAGTATCCAAAAACAAAATGCGCATCAGTCCGTTCCTATCTACTAAATATCAGGCCCCATCTTTCTAATTATCACAAAAATAACAATTTAATTCAAATCTGCACAATCTCGGTAACAAAAAAATCTGCTGTGTGTAAACAGAATTGCGGTTGACCCTGCTTCTCAAGAACTACTTTTTTTTAATAAAAAATGGAAACTTCAGATTCTTACAAAATCAATTAAAAAAAAAATCCAATATCACATTTGAGAGTAAAAACGCGACTGATCAAATTAAAAAAAAGCAAAATTTACAGAAAACCAGTCAATAAAGAGGAAGATTACAAAAGACCTTGCAAAGCGGGGTTGCAGAAAGATGAACGGCGATCAAGTGGTGCAGGGTGTTCAAGTGATCCATCAGATAAGCGAGACGACACTCGTTTCTTCCTTTTGCGGTTCTTCTTCTTGGACGACCTCAATCTTCCACCAACACACCCCTCCGGCTTCGACACACAAGCTCCCATCTCTCTCACACACACAGGCTCAAAGATCAATCACCAAATCACCATCACAAACAACATTGATTTCTCAACGACAAAACCGAATAAACAGACTCCGTAGAAACACACGAAACTACCTAATAACTTCAAAGAAGAGGCTGTTTTAATTTAAAGAGACATTTTTACAAAAACAAAGCATTCAATAAAAATCGTAAATTTGTTTCGCAATCTCTCAAAGTCAAATTCTATATATAATAAATAAAAAGGACAAGCGAGTGAGTGACGGCAATTGTTGGTGATCGTCCGCGCAAGGCACCTGTTAATCTTCCCAGAAGTTGAGTGGGACCTCATTTAAGAAAATCATGCCCCACGTGGCTGCATACGGTTAGCCCACCCCCGGATGCGGTGGTTGCTGTGACGGTGATAATTTGCTTAGATTTCACGTTAGTTGTCGAACTTTATAGTAAAACGGTTATAAATAACCTCGCTTTTCCCATCCGTTCCGTTGTAACCTTATTTTCATCTGCCTAATTTATTATTATGTTTTTAACCTAAGTTTTCACTTTTCGTATTAATAAAAATATAATTATTATAATATTTGTTTTATTATGTAACAAAATTGTATAAAATACGACAACGAAGCGTGGGAGAATATGGGTAAAAAATACGAGGTCGGCCGAATCTGCAATTACAATGTGATTGGTCGGCTGACGTAACCCTTTTATCATTTTACTTTTCACATTGGTTCATATTACCAAACGTTCAATGTTAGATGGTGTAATTTTTTTTATCAACATTTTAAATATATAAATATATATATATTTATATGAATTATTATGTTATTAGATATTTTGAATTAAAAATAAAATAATATTTAATCATATAATTATATGATAACATATATAAATATATACATATTTGTGTATCTAAAATATGTACGCATAATATTACTTTTTTTATATAATTTGAATTTACAGATGATATGTTATTATGTAATTAAATATTATTTTATTTTTAATTAATAATCATATAATCACTTTATGAGATATCATTTATATACTTAAATTATAAACTAAAAATATGTATGTATAGTTTTATTGTTTAAATATTTAATTAAGTATTATTATATAATTGAATAATTTTAAAGTAAAGGTAAAATAATGATTACATATCATTCAAATGTCTAATTAATTACTTAAAACTGATATATATATATATATATATATATATATATATATATATATATATATATATATATATATATATATATATATATATATATATATATATATATATATATATATATATATATATAAAATATTGTTGTACCAAATATTATGTGAATTGGATATTACCTTATCGGAAGAAGAAAAATAAACAATATTATACGCAGTCACTTTAAGTACTTAAATGGGTATATACTTATGTCTGTTATTATGTGATCCTTAATTTAGATTCACCTAATCGTATAATAATATATATAAATATATATTTATTTGTATACTCAAAGTAGATACATAATTTTATTAAAAAAGATATACAAAGCTAATACATACTTCACATCTAATCAATAGGCATGGGGATTTTTGACACAATTTAATGAGTTTAAATTGATTTGGTTGTAGGTTGTACCTAATGACATAATTAATTAAATGGGTTAAGTGAACAAGAAAGGTTAAATATGTCACAAACAACCCAAATGATTTCAATATACATGTCACAAATAATTTCAATTGAATAGTGTTACACCATGAAAAGTAGTGTTATCTGTACAAATAATAATATGTCACTATGTGATTGGATAATTATAAATTAAAGATCAAACAATATCCAATCGTATGGTGATATATCATTATTTATGTATATTGTTTTATTGATATCATAAATATATTAAGATATGCACATGATATGTGTTGATGCAAAAATTGGTACACCAATGAGAGGATGTAAAACTAGGTCTTATGCAAGAAGAAAATAAAGACAATTAACATTAATAAAGTAATTTCATGTCAACCATTTAGGGTGATGAGTGGAATTAATGATGAATGAAAGAGATTATGTAAGTAAATATTAAAAACAAAATATTTTTAAGGTGATCTACTGCTTTGGAGTATACGTCTATAGTTATATTATTTATATTTTTGAAAAAATTCGATAGAATATCGATAAGTAATAAAAAAATTACTGAGAAGATTCCAGTATGTCATTCCTCCCTCTATAAAATCTTTTATGTTTGTAGTACAAATAGGTATGATTACATTGCTATCCTTATACAACAATAAATCCATATATTTTTTTTCTTCTTATTATAATTTTATGGAATAAGATAATTGCATCGGTTTCATAATCATGATTTGATAAAAGTGATTACTTTCTTATAATTATTGACATGGGTTGAAATAAAAAGATAATCTTATAGATATTAAAGAGTTAAATTGTCAAATTGTGTTCTCCTCGTTATATTTGGGTGAAAAAACTTTTATCCACATTCTTAGTTAATGTGTGGGTAGACAACATATTCGATCACTAAACGATTAATTTAGTGTTGGCTAGTTGTCTCTTGGGTATCGGTTTTATAAGTTTGGTCAAGGAAGAGTTTATTCCATAACAATTGTCCCTTGTTTCCATAATGTGAGTAAAATTTTAGAAACTCTTTGCATTTCTATATAAATGGACAACACCTGAAGACTTAGGGTAAGGTAGTAGAATGTTGTGATGATAACATTTGCATCTTGCATATAATATGTCACAAGTGCCAGTCGTTTCTTTAAATTTAATGGTAGAGATAACTTCTTGTTCAATAATCTCGAATAACTTATAAAAATATGACCATATTTTGACTTCTTTACCCTAGACTTTTTTTAAGTTCTTATATATCTTTGACACCCTAACATTTTCTATCAAATTGATCTCTCTTGACCTCATTGTCAAAGTATTATCTACATTTGATATTCCAAATGTGAGTTTTTCTCAACTTCATTTGTCTGTGTTTCTTGATGTAGTATTGTTAGAATATAGTATCTTATATAATATCTAAGAATAGTGTCTAAGTAAATTCTAACGTTTCTGGTGTTTATCAAAGTGAAAACACATTATTAGGATTTATGAGTTGTGCTTCTCATTAGGTTTGATGTATAAGAAATTTGTGGACTAATGTCATATACTTGTTGAGTTGGTTATTTTTCTCGTATATATTGAGGTCACCAACAATGGATTTGAAGAGATCATAGTCTAGATCTTCTCTTAGAGTCTAGTTTTTTGGAGAATATTTTTGTTAGTATGTTAGTGTAGGGGCACCGACATGTAAGAGAGAAAAGAGCTCACTTTCTAGGTATACACAAGAAAAAAAGGCCCTTGGAGCCAGAGAAGAGACCATGTGTTGTTGAACATGGTCGTTTAGGGTAGCCTCATGTAAGCAACTCACACCTCGAATAAGGCATGTACACTTCTTCTTCTTCTCAGTCTCAAGAAACTAAGTCGAGTGTTGAGATATGTTATAAACTCGCTCTGATAGCCTCAATGATGAGGGAGTGCATCTTTGAGCAAGCTTAGGTGTAGCTTCGGGGAATAGTCGTGCTTGCAAAGCTTAAAAAGCTTGTTAAGGATGACACCTAGGTAGTTCATTGTATCTTTCTCTCTTTAATTTTCCTTTGTTTTCTTCCAAGCATTTGTCTAATTGTTTCTTTGATTTTACCCACAAGTTCTGAGCATGTTAACCTTTCCTCTATAATGAGGTGTATCCTATCATTTTGGATAGTAATAAATATGAGTGAAAAAATTGCCCACTTAAGGAAAATCTAGCAACTCTTAAAAGACATCTCCTAGTCAAGCAACAGAAGCTTGAGGCTACTAATCAAAGCCTTAAAGGTGAGGTCAAGGCTTTGTCGGTTGAACGTGCCACCCAAGAGCAATGTCTACTAAATAGGGAGAACGAGTTTGATTAGTTATGTTCTCAACTGATCAAACTGAGGAAGCTCTTTAGACTTAAAAGGAAGTAAGCTGTTGAATTTGATAAACGAACGAATCAATTAAAAGTCTTACTCGCAAAGATTGCTTAAAAGAATAATGGAGTTGATGGATAATACATAGATAGATAATATATCCAATCACTAAGTAAATTGGCACAGACATGTTGTTATCTCTTGGATATTGTTACCATGAGTTTGATTAAAGAGTTCTATCACATCACATGTGACAATGCACATAAATAGGTAAATTCACATCCTTTTAAAACAAATAATTAAATTAGTTATATTGTTACCACCTACTAATTTCAAGTCCTTTTAAAACAAATAATTAAATTAGTTATATCCATAATGATTAGAATTTTATTACTTGTTTATAAAACAAGTATAAAGATACTGACACATCAACCTAGTTAGCTAACCTAATTACAAATTCTTTATCAAATAAATAATTGATGATTAAATTAAACACTTAGTCAATAATTGATAGATTAAAAGTAGACAGAAAAATATCAGTGGATATGAATTGGCATGGGACCCATATTGTGAGTAGATGAGTGATCAATGATTAAGATCATGAGATTTAGATTGAGATGCCCATCAACCAAAAACAAGGCTTAAGGGGCAAAAGAAGTAGCAAATTAGAAAGCGTTTGTGAATTGTTAGATATAAAGAAATGAGTGATAGGTAGAGAGGTAAGTTCCAAGAATATGAATTTCTTTACCAATATGAGTAATATTATATATATTTATTTTAGGTACATAAATAGATATATATTTATATATGTTATTATATAATTTAATATTACTTTATTTTTAATTTAAAATTATTTATTCACATAGTAACACATATTAAATATATACATATTTATATATCCAAAATAAGTATATATACTTCTATTGTATTAACATCGTATTCTATTTTAAGGTGTATAAATTTAGGGAAGAAACAAAGGGGCCCTTGATGGGTTTCTAATAATATTTTACAAATGAAGGGCATGCCATGGTTTCCACTAATTTTTGCAGTACAAGTAATGACCTTTTCTCTCGTTTAAAAGTAAGAAATAAGGAAAAAAGAAGTCCAAATATATCACTCTCAGAACAATGTTATATTTTCTCAACACAATTGATTGGTTGGAATTGCGTGGCTTTCCTTCAAATATTAGGTACCTTGACTGACCTTCCTTTGTAGAGCAAAGGCAAGAATAAAAAAACTGCCTTCACATGTAATCAATAATCATCAGTAGAGTGCAAGTAATCAACCATGGAAATTGGCACAAATGAAGTTGGTACAAATAGCCCCCAAGAAGATGGTTTGAGTAGTAATAAAGATAAATTCCAAAATTGTGAGTAAGCATTCAAATCCCTTTTTTAATATTTCAATATTAAACTTTTACATTGTTTAATGCAATAATAATATATTCAATCTGATCTAACCCAAATAAAGTTTTTTCATAAAAAAAATTTGTACAAATACATCTAGTTAGTAAATACGAAAACAGAAGAAAACAATATGAAAATTATAGAGGTATAATATAATAAATAGTAAAAAAATATGTTTATAAAATAAAAGTCATAAAATTCGGATTCGAAAAGGATATAGAACATATATATACGTGTTTAATACAACATATAGTTAATAATACATTTATAAAGATATGACAATATCAATCATAATTTTAATATTTTTTATAAATTTTATATTCAATAATTAAAATGTAAAGTATATAAATGACTATTAAACATAATATAACATAATACATAATCAAATTTTAATCATTGTAAAAAATCATTAGAAGAGGTTAAAGATTTGAATAACAAAAAATTAAAAATTTTAATTTATATAATTATAATATTATGATAATTAATTAAAAAATAAATAATATTTTTATAATTTAAAAAATATAAAATATAAAAAATAATAAAAAAATATATATTTAATATATTTTAAATTTAAAAATTTAAAATAACATATTCAAAATACGAATAATTGATGCTTCCACTTATTTGACAAATAAAAAGTAAGAGAGTCTACAACTTGTTTATTATCACAGGAATTTTCGGATCTTTGTCTAACGCTATGGAGCCTTTTCAAAAACTAATCATATTTGCCATTGCTTTGACTACACTAAATCCAAAACTTCAAAGTAAACCCAACCCACCCATTTGAACGAGTCTGAGTAGCCGGTGACCATGAAAACCCACCAGACCACAGTGTCTGGTGGGGGGTTTTTTCCTTTTTTAATTTTGCTATTAAATTTGTACGTGTCTCTATCTGAGAACAGCTGTTCGAAATTGTCCTTAACTCATTTGTTTTAACCTGGCTTGAGTTGCCTTGTGCTTAAACTCAAACAATCAACGTTAAAAAGAGTAAAAAGATAGTACACCTGAACATTGACTGACAAAACTGTTTAAAAGACGCTGGGCTGTCAGTAGAAAATTTAATTTCAGGTTTTCAGAACTGAATGCTCCCCTGACCCTGACTTGTGGCTCAGACTCTGAGAAAGATATTAATTGATTTTTGGGGAAGCGGTCAGGTAACGTGCCGTCCCTGTTAACCTCTCAATTTAAGAGGCCCAAAACCAAATGCCCATCCACTCTTGTTTCTTATAGCTATAGGCCTAGCTAGCTTCGCGCTATACAAAAATCTGTTTCTCTCGTCCCTCTCCGCAACACGAATTTTCCTAGAAATAAAAATCAAAACCTGAATAATCAATCTATCGATTTGTCCATTTTCGAAACTAATGGATGATTATTTAAAAAAAAGAAAAAAGGCTAAACACGTGAAGACTTAAAGTCTCATTTCTTAATATATTTACTTAAAAAAAAAAAAACTCATTAATGATCCAATTGATATTAAAAAAAGTTACACATCCACCAAAAAAGTTGATAAAACCATTGAAGAAAAACTTTGAGGACTAAAAGGACTTGTTCCCCTTAGGTATGATGTAACATCCATTTACTTTTTTTTTTTTTAAATTTAAAATCTTATTCATAAACAAATTTTTAATAAAATTTTTAAGATATTATTTTAATAATAATACAAAACATATATAATATATTTTCTCATAAATTTTAAAAATTAATAATTATATATCTATCTCAAATTTTTTAATTTTAAAAAATTACATTCCTTCTTTCAAAACTAAAGAGTTTTTTCCCGTTATCATCTCCATCTCTAATGATCTCTCATTTCCATCATAAACCATTGTTAACAAGATTGGTCACAAGATCTTTGCCTATCTAACATGATTTTCCACTATTCATTAAAAATTATATATAAAAATTTGAAACCCTAAGAAAAAAAAATTTTCAAAGTTTACTTTTAAAAAAAGTTGCTAATTTTTAAAGTTTATAAGGAAAAATAATATAAATTTTATATTTTTCAAAATTACTTGTTAAATAATAATTTTATCCTTAAAACTATATAAATTTTGTTAACTTTAATAACTTATAAGTGAAACTTTAAGTTTTTGAAAGTTAGAAGGACAGAATTTATAGTTACATTGAACCTTGGGTGGGAATAAGTCTTTTGACCTTTCTTAAACTAACAGGTAATTCTTACGTAAGGCCAAACACAAAGGATTTAACAATAAAAGCCCAAATCTGTCTGACTAATATCCATCACCCAATCTATACAATTTAATATTTGACAGACGGATTAAGAAATATGTGAAATTGTCTAAGCAGACCTATTAAAGAATTATGTTCTTCAATTAGGCCAACAAATTTTGGAAACGTTTTAAACAAGTTGTACAGTTTCAAGAGTCGCATCCAACTTAACTTTAAAAATGTTATCTAGATAGCATTTACATTTAATTTTGTAAAATGTGAAATGCATTTATGAGATAGCATTTATATTTAAGCCCAATTCATTTCCACAATGACTTTCCGAAACACAAGACAAGACCCTTACCTACAAAAAGTTTGAAGTTTTCCTCATGCGCTGTGATGACAATGACAGGCATTTCAGTTCTCTCCCAAATCTTGACCAGATTGATACTTCTAGAATATTTAGAAAATATGCAGACATCTTCATACGCCATCAGAACACGATGTAGGAAGACGATCTCACGCTGAGCCTGGCTGAAATCAGCAAGAGTTCAAATATTCAAGAACAACGCAATAATCATAGGTAGCTCCAATCACTATTCGAAAAATTATAAAATATAAAAAAATAAAAAATAAAAAGAAAGGCAGCTTCAGCCTACAATGTTTGCAGAATGAGATGATTCTCTAGTGTCCAACCTGATATAGGTTCACTTTATGGAATTGGTATCCAATCCTCAAGCCAATTAGAATATATGCCGGTATGTCGGTCACAATATAGGTTAGAATTTTAATGTTAATATGCTTTGTAATAACAAGAAAGAATTAAATAATATGTTTCAGGCATAAGAATGCAAATTGTAGTAATATCTATACACAATCATGTTTCGGCCTTTAAAATCAATTAATTAAGCCAGCGTCCAAAAATCAAACTTAAAACTCTCTTACTGGAATTCTAAACTGCATCTTCTGAGCTCTCTGCTTGGATCATCGAGCACGCAGAATCTACATGCTGCTTAGAACAGTGCAGTTATCCTATACATCAAAATACATAAACAGTTAAAGTCTTGGAAGTTTTCTGCAATTGATAGATTCTCTCAAATAAATCTATGGCTGAAGCGATTTGTTACCTAATGAACTTTGGTTTGAAACTCATCCAATCAAGTTCATTATGAAAGAACAAAAATGGTTTCAAGTTATTGTTCTCCAACTGAATGTCAAATGTTTGTACTCCTGACATAGTGGTGAAACTAAACTTGAAATTCAAAAATACCCACAAAAGAAAAAAAGAAAGAAAAAAAAAACATTAAAATAACCAAAAGGCCTTATATCTATATATTAGAAATCATAGTTGCCACAAGCATAAGAAACAAAGGAAAGCTTTCATGTGTGTGTATTTGCTTCTATTAATCTGAAATGACAATGATTCACATCTCCCAGAGTCACATTTCAGTTAGCCACAATTGCACATGGAAGCTGTCTTTAATCTTAATATGAACCTCTGCCAGCAACTACCATTATGGGAAACACAATGCACACTACAGCCCGTTGAACGTCACACGACCACAACCGGTGGTTTGATTTGTTATCCAATACAGATCATGATGCTTGCTTAACTATGAAAATGCTATTGCAGGGCAAAGCATTTATTGTTGAAAGTGAAAAATAAATATACTAAACCAACCCATTGTGCTGCTAGATAACTCAGGTTTTACAGAAATTCAGTTCTCTGCTATGACACCAACAAGCTTAAGTTGTCTTTTGCACAAGTGCACATGTAATACATCAACAAGATTATGATTATATATCAGAGCTGAAATTTCTGATGATGTTCCTGGTTACTCTAAGCTTAAGTCTAAGCCTAAGCATAGTGAAAGAAAAAAACAGAGAAAGATGAGTAAGCCTCTATCATCTGAAGCAGCTATATTTGGCAACTTAGTTGGTGATCTTTCTCCACTATTTTCTTCCACAATGACAATCCTGATAAAACATTGCCAAAAAATTAATAAAAAAAGAAAAGTCGTGGAGAATTTTTTCAATTTGTTAGTCAAGATGACAGGAAAAGAGTATTATTATGACCATGTTGCCATTCAAGACTGCATCTTCTAGGAAAACGTAAAAACTAAGATTTTAGTATGCTTGCGAGGAATTTAGACAAGATTACTCTTTTTTTACATAAATTAATTGCAATTTATAGTTTTGGAAAAACATAAGATGTCAAATGTAAACAATACAGTATGCAGACAAAGACATATCCACAAAGAAACACAGCCTTGTATGGATGAAAATGATCAAGAAGTTGTGGACCAGAATGATCTGATCTTGACCATCCAGCATAAAACATGATTAGTTATGGTACATAGAATGCTGGTTTCTTACAGAAGCAGTGGCAAGTCTGATAACAATGCATGCTAGTAAGTTAAAAGTTGGAAAGTGTTCAACAACTTGAACCCTAGATTTTGAGCAGTTGTCAATGCTTTACCTGTTATAATCGTTTGGTGTACCCATGTTACACTCTCCTTTAAGCACTAATGTTTTGCGGAATACCTTCTTATCCTGGATTAGAAATCAATTACTTTTCACATAAACAAGCGGACAAGTGGCACAGCAAGTCATGAGAGGAAAAAGTCTACAGAATCAAAAGGTACTTTAGAAGGAGATCCATTGAGTTTATATATAAGTTAAACTTGATAAAAGGAAAAACAAGTCTCACATAGAAATCAAGAGATCAAACCAAGAAATAGATTACACAGATTGATCAAATTGACAGATTATATCACCCCAATTGCAGAAAGGACTTTCTATTAGACATAAAAGATGAATTTTCAAATTTATGTAAACCATCATGTTGTAAGGTTCCCTCAGAGAGCCATTAATGTGGCACAGGTAGATATCATCAACTAAAAAAGGCTAATTACAGTGATAAGAGTTTCATGAGATTTAAGAATAAAACCTTAGAGCAGCTATTAGTCTAAAGATTGCAATATCAAAAGCCAGAATTTAACCCTCGACTGACCTCTTGATTCATATTAGCAACGGTGTCATGAATTCTCTGCAAAAGAATTCCTAAACTCCTGAACTCCATATACAAGGCCCAATTATAGTGTATTCGAACATATAATTAGAAAGACCATCAACTCAGATACACAGAAATTTAATGAAAATAGAATTTTAAATTCACGCCTCTTTCTCAGAGATCAGGTTTTGTATGACAATATCCTTTGCTGATACAGTTTTCTGGAGGTAAGGCTGGTTAAGCTCACAAATTTAAGAAATAACTTTGGCTGACAGTGTAACTTGATTCTTAAGAATATAAAGAACAGAAAGATCTCGTAATGCTTCTTTGGATCTCTCTTCAATCTGACTTTGGCGGTCATTACTAACTTTTGCCACTTCGAGCTCAGCTTCTAGTTCTGAAATAAGTTTATCCTTTCTTCTAAACTCATCCTTGTCATATTTTAGTTTACTTTCCAGGAGAGAAATCTTTTCTTCATAATATGACATAAGAGTGATGAGTAACTTTTATTTTCAGAATTTCACATTTATGCAACCAATTATGTTTAACGGCATATACAATTCAGGAACACTGCTATAATAAGTAGATCATAGATTGTGTTATGATCCTGAATTTCGGACTAATGCACATTTAGAAATGTTAACTTCAGTGTGATATATTTACTACTTGGTGAAACTCTAGCCAGTAAATTTCAAATAATCAAAATCATTATACAAGTTCCCACAATCTCAAGCAATCATATGAATAATCAACAAGTGTCATTACAGAGTTTATACAAAAGACAATTTCCACATACATTTATAGAAGTAATAAATTAACATTTTCATAGAATAAAAACGTAATTGAGGCAGTTAATAGCATAGGGAAATTACCAACAAAGACTTTTTCAAACAAAGAGGCCTTTTCCATTTTGCTCTTTAAGCTAGCAACTGAAAACAGCAGAGTTTAAATGAATACTACACCGCAACTTCAATAAAATGATGAGTGGTTTATGCTAAAATTCAGACGTGCATACACCTGAAAAAGGAAAAAACTTGTAAACTACATGCCTACTTCCTCTTTTTCACTCACAAGGAGTTCCGCATTATCCACAAATTGCTTGATGGAAAATGTCTCCTTTTCTATTGAATCAAATAATTTCAAGTGAGAGTTCATCTTCTCATATAGGAAACTGAACTTTCTATCTCTGGTTTCAATTGAACGTTTCACATCACAAGTAGATTCCTGCTCAAAATAATTACATCACTGAATAACATATTTACAATACAAACTTTCTCCATAATATGAAAATCCTATAACAAGAAGAACGATGACTAGTTTAACACACATTTCAAGTTCGCTAAAACAATGATAAAATCAATACAACCATCATAAAACACAAAACCTTGTAAGCGTTAAGGAAACTTTCCCTAGATTGAAGCAATCTATTTATAGTTTCCTTCAACTCCTTTTGCTTGTTTTCAAGCAATGCATTGTCGATTTGAAGGAAACTCACCTATAGCAACAAGGAAAACAAGATATTAATAAACATCTCCAGCAAGCATTCTTACAAAGACTTGGGCAACGAAATTCACAAACCTGTCTATCAAGTTTTTGACGAGAGATTCCTTGGACTAAGCTAATTCCGCTTGTAATTCCTGTAACTTTCTAGAATATTCCTCCTCAGTTTGCTTTTGTTTCTGCATAAAAACACCAAAGTCAATCCTCCAGAAAAAGAAATCAAGCACATAATAAATAAATTTAAAACACTTAACCTCGAATAAAACTTGAATTTGTTCAGTCGCCGTGCGCTATCTTTCTTATATTTATTTATTATAAAAAATAAGTGAATCATTTAATAATAGAGATTAGCGAGACTTGAATATGGATAAAGTTTACTCTGACATGTCGAGCTTCGGTGATTAGGACTTGACGATGGAGCCTGAATTTGGACAACTTCAGCAGCTCCATTATCAACTGTAAATTGCTCAGATGTCGTATTAATTATTGTAATGATTGCTTTACTTTTTTTATTCTACTTTTTTCATTCTTAACTCTTGCTTGAATCCCTAACATTGTAAAAAAAGCTGAACTTCCAGAACTTTGTTTGGGCCTTCCCGCCAAGTAAAGAATTTGACGAAGACCAACGTACAACCTTGGCACTAGTATCTTCTTATATTGGTGTTTAAGAACGCCCAATCAGACGTGTCAATGGGCCATTAAAAGTCACGGCCTAGGGGCCCGGCCCGCAATTTTACAAATCTACATGGTCTTTCTTAGCCCATACAAAGAACTATCATTATGTTATCTTACAAACAAGAGAAACACTAAATATGGAACAATTGAGACTAATGGTTAGAGTATTATTTTATTATTAAAACTTAAATATTACAGTAAAAATATATTATTTAAAAGATTAATGGGTATAGATAATTATTATATTTATTAAAATATTATTTTATTTAAATGTTATTGAGTATAAATATTATATTACTTATTATATTAATTGAAAAAGAGAGATTTTTATCATAAAAAATTAATAAAGATAGAATTATAATAAAATCAAAGTTATCTTACTAATTTTTTAATACTTACGATAAAGGTAGCAATCAGATTAATTTTTATATTACCTATTACATTTATATCACCATTGGTAATAAAATATTATCAAAATTTTTTACTACTTCGTAAACCAAAAGTAATGTTAATAATAAAAAATTGATCACTATAAACCAAACACCCCTTAAAAGTGTTATAAATTGAATCATATTTTGTTTAGGGTTGGAGCCAAACCCAGTTGGTTTGAGCTCAAAAGTTGACTCAGCTCGTTTTGGTGCAATTCAAATTCGTTTAACTCAAATTTGAACTGAATTCGAGTTAAGAGAATTGACTCTTTCTTTAAACTGATACGAACTTGAACTAAAGAAAGTTTGACTTAATTTAACTCACACGTTGAGTGGATAACTCAATTTGATTTGAAAGGATTGTGATTCAATTTAAATTATATTAAATAATTGTTAAAACAATTTTTTTTACCCATTATAAGATAAAACGATATCGTTTTATCAATAAATCATGAATTTAAATCATAAATTCAGACCATATATTTGAATAATAAATTCGAGTTAAACTATTTTTTATTCGAATCGAACTCGAATCAAAAAGTGTTTATACTCAGTTCGGTTCATATCCACCCTTAATCCGGTTGCTTGAGGTTGAATATGAATCCATTCTCGACAGATGCAATTTTCTCTTAACCCCCTTTATAACTCAATCCACATTCCACACCATTGGCATTGTCTCATTATTTTCACTTTTCATCGAAATCATCTCTTCAAGGTTCCCTTTCCGCATCACCTCTTAATCATCTTCACCATGAAACCAACTGTTGGTCATAAGGTTAAAGACCTCGTAAAATCAGATCACTTAATTGATAACCCTCGAACATTTTCTGAGGAAACCAATTGCTTAAATTTTTGGAAACCAATAATGAATGGAGAATTAAAGGATAGTTATGAAAAAGTTGAAAGAATTGATTTGGTTGGAATTCTTATAAATATTATTTAGTTTAGTGCAGGACTCTTCTTCTATTGAGTAATCATAGCTTCTTCTACCAATGCCTTGGACAATAAATTATGGCTACACCAGCGCCACACCAATATTTGAATTATTCCTGCAATCAAATTCAAGAGATCACATAACCGTATTGAGTTTTGATGATACCAAATTTAATTAATTTAATAAAATATTATCAAGTGCTTAAGATTTTTTCTTAATGAACAAAAAGGCAACAATTCAGGAGCAGTGTTCTGAAATCTTATCTCAGTGTTTTCCATTTCATCAACTGTCCTTAATTTTGGCCAGTCAAGCAAGGTATATATCTGTCAATATATTCCAGTCAGGCAGGGTGACAGCTCAGGTTCAACAATATAATAGTGGAAGCATCCAGAATGCTGATCCATAATACTCTAAAAGGACATCCCAATCTTCAAATAATTGGGTTGTTGAGGGACCATTCAAAGGGGCAGTGTCTTCCAATAAGTCAGGTTGTGGGTCTTCTTTGCATAAAAACTGCCTCCAGCTGAGCTTAGATCCCATTACTGTCCCATTTCTTCTTCTTCTTCATCATTGCAGTTGGCAGCATTGTCAACCCAGATGCCATTTCATTCTTCCGTGGCTTCTGTCTCCATTCATATCAACTTTAAACCTTAAACCATAAACCTTAACATATTGGTCACGGAGATCTCAGCAACTTGTATTTAGGATAATAAAAGCTGAAAAGACAATCATGTTTTATGGTTGAGAGGATCATAAAAAAGGCTTTTTATTGAAGAGAGTTAATCACAAAACGTATCCAAACAATACCTTAAAAGATATAATAAATACCAGTGAAATGTACCAGCTGCAGGCCCCTCAGTGAAAGCTCAACTTACTAGCATCCTTTTCTCAGCACAAGCATCTGTGTTTACTGGCAACTAATACTGCAATTGCAGGATAGTTGGCTACGTTATGAAACCAACCCAACTTCAGTTTCGGACAGGTTGGACTTATTACCATTAATGGCCATTAAATTGGCACATGACATGTTAAGTTCAAAATTTCCCACGATGTAACAATGAAATGGCCTCTAGTTATTCATTTCCCACGTGGGTTTTACAAGAATCAAAGTTGCTAATGCCTACTGTAGCCTGCCCACATGCCTAAACACAACCATCATCTAAAAATGGCAGTTTGGTAACAAGCTTACGGATAATAAAGCTCTACTTGCTTCGGTTATTACCATTTTTATCCATGTGGATTGGACAAAACACTAGGGAATGAAATTTAAAAAAAAACGTGATGGAAATAAACAGTCTGCAGTATTTGGTTAATTTTCTGGTTTTCTTTTGGTGTTTTTATCTTTGCCTAACTAAATAAGATATTGAAATGGCAAGTTTTGGCACCAGTCACCACCTGTGCATAAATCATTTTCTGTTCACATCAACCACTTTGACAAGAGACTTCTAGCATTAATCAATGGCACCAAAGTAGGTCAGGCCTAATGGAGGACACTGTTGAAGTGCTTTTAAGAAGAGAAAACACCATTGAAGACTCCTACCAGTATAATTATTTTATGATTTCATATTTTATCTGACTAGAACATGCAGGCGGCTGTATACTGAGCAATTTCAAAGGTAATCGATATAAGCAAAGAAGAAAAATTAGCAGCACAGCCTTTTCAAACACGTGAGAAAATATAAAGATATTAATCATATAGAACACTGCTGGCAAGCATATAGTTTCGTGCTGGATACAGCATCTGATCCCCATTTTTAAGGACATGTGGAATTTCCAGTTCTGGTGTTTGATGGCATGTCATGAAAAATTATCCCTATGTTCTTTCCTAAATTTGTAATGCTTATCTTGCATGTTACGCAATTTGTTTTTGTATAATGGTTTTGATTTTTGATTTTGTTGGTTAGATGCACTAAGGGCAATATTCTTGATTTCATATTTAATTTCCACCATAGGAACAACTAGATTTTGAATACAAGTAGTTTAGTTTGAATTTACCCATATATCTATATAAAAAGAGAAATACTATGTGTACATACTTTTAATACATAATCTAAGTATACAGATAATGTGTCATTATGTAATTAGGCGTTATTTTATCTTTAAATCAAAATTATTCAATCACATAATGATAAATCATCTGTATATCTAAATTATATACAAAAATATGTACGCATAATTTTATTAATTTAAAAGACTCATTGTCACCCCCGTTAATTCACTTCATATGAAAAAACTTGTGTAGTTTTATAATTTATAACTATTCCCCTTCTAGTTATGCCCTTCCAAGAGTTACCCTACTTTGTCTTGACTATTTAAACATGATAAAAGATTGAATAAAATTATGCATATAAATAAATTATATAAATTTATTTGTACCAATTGATGTGATAGTTCATAATTGAATGATGTCATTGTTCATTTTTTTCTCACTTTAAAAATGTTATCATATCAGTTTGTATAGATAAGTTTATACAATTTATATATACATATAATATTACTCTATAATATTTATTCAAACATCCATAATAATTAAATAGCTTAAATACTGAAAAAACCTTTGTGTAAAGGTCAAAAGATGTCATATCCGGAAATAAACTAATGAGTGTGGTGCATAATATAAACTCATAAATAAGCGAATAATATCACCCACAAGTATCAAGATAATTCATCAATTAAAAGTAAGTCTCTCTCATACACCTTATCAGCTGATCTATCGTTATACAATCGTTATATTCACCTATCGCCTATAATATATAAGGAAAATGAATTAATGAAAATCACTAAATAAGTAAGTGTTTCTATAGTTTTACATGTTTTCTCTTGGTTTCTTTCAATATTTTTAGTATTTTAATCATATTATTTTCTCTCCTAATATTTAAGGCAAATCTATATGGACTAGGACTCTAATGACATGAAGTGCAAATGCATATAAAACATCTTTTCAAAAATCATTTGGTGAAAACATTTTTTAAAATCAGTCTAATAAAAATCATCAAAATCTCTATGTTAATCAAACTAGATTGAGGTAAGATTCGACACCATAGACACCTGAATCTCTCAGGTTATCGTAATTCACATTATAGATGAATTTATCCTATCACCTCTGTGCAGGTGCAAATCTATAGGCCATTTCATAACACCTTCTCATGGGTGCACACCTTTTAGTGGATGTATATAGTGAACAATGTGTTATCTTTATAGGTATAACACCTGTATATGGATACATAATCTATATCACTGATGCCCCTTCACAACAACCCCCTAAAATATAGTTATTAATATCATACAATATGATATAGATAAAAAAACGACACGTATTATAAGATATATCGTAATTAATATGATACAATGAATATCGTATGATACGATACTCATCTTACAATACGATATATATTACTGATACGAATTAATACACTTTTTAGAGAAAATAATGATGTAATAGGGGCATATATGAAAATGTTTAAATTTTCAAAAGTGTTTGTGATATTTTTTAAAATGATGACATGTTAATTATATTATTATATTATTTTATTTTTTAAAAGTTATATCATATAATGTGATACGATACTCAATATACGATGCATAAAATTAGGTTTTCAATACATAATACAATACATGATTCAACTACTATACTCTAAAAAACATATCTTGCAAAAAATTATTGTGAAAACATGTTTTTATAAAAGACACAAAATATCTCCATCTATGGGATATCTATGTCCCAAATATATTATGGGGAATCTCTACGTCCCACATATGCTTTATTAGATCTTTTTGTCCCAAAACTCATCACTAGAAATGCCCAAAAAACTTGAAAATCACTTCTGAAAATCATAAAAATCAATGATATGTTTTCTTTAAAATCATGATCTCAAGCTTATATAACTCATCTCAGGCTCATTCTCACTTTTACTGATCATATACATATGTTCATGACTCTAAAACCTTATCTTGTATTCTTTCTTGACACTTTAATGTATTTTAGTGTCTATTAAATTCTCATGGAATAGCTCTATAGACGGGTATTCTCTTTGTGGAATAACCATTCAACTTCTTAGTCTCGTGAATGATCATTCAATATCAAAAATAAAGGTTCATCATTCTATCCCGAGCATGTTTTACTCTTTCTCAGTTATGACCATTCAGAACCTATAAGTAATTTTGTCTTTTCATCTAAATAAATAAGGTTCATGAGCACCTAATCTACATAGTTTGAACGACAATATATGTTTGATGGACAATTATCCATCGTGAATCGAAATCTCTATTCTAATAGATGAATAACCATTCCATCGCGCCTGAAATGAAAAGTTTCATCTATTTTGGTTGGATTTCTTTCCACAACTAGACCAAAACTTTATAGTTCATTATTTCTTTCCAAGTTCCAAATGGGCTAGTAACTATGGTTAAATATTTCTCAATAAATATATTAAATGTATTTGACCTTTTAATCAGGTCCAAGTTCCAATTAAAGATAGCTTACGTTCAATAAATGATAAAGAATTGGATAATATCTTTTAGTTATTTAATAAATGGAAAATGCACGGCTAATGTTGATTTGGCCTGGTAGCTTAGATTATGACCAATCAAAAAGGGTTGAGAGAACACCATCATTATTGATAGCTTTTACGATAAATAGACCACTCCCTAACTAACTAAACTAAACATCATAATCATAACAATGATCATGAAAATCTATTAGTGTTGGAACTTTGTTAGCAATCACTAATACTCACTAATCACATTTAGTTGATCGCCAGAAGATCCAGAACCCCATCAATTCATCTCAATAACGCACCTTCTAATGTTGTACATTGTACATGTACTTGCGCCAGCTAACGTACGCAGTTGGCGACCTCATCGGGAACTGCTCCTCCGCCTCCCTGTCGACTGCATGGTCCATCTCTTCACTAACTGTTGATGAACCATCATCTGGTTTTGATCAAAAAGTAATCTTATCTAACGGTGAAGAACTGGAGTTGATGTGCACGTGACAGAGATGGACCCCATGAGAAAACCTCACTGGAAGTGACTTAGTTTGCAACTCTCGAGGTGTCACTGTCTCTCTCTCTTTCAAGACTCATCAAGTTGTATGGTACTGCAAAGATAAAAATGAGAGGTTTTTAAAGGAGAGAAGTTTAAGCCAACACAGCGCATTAGTCTCCATTGTCCATGGAGATCACACAAACACCTATCTTTCTTTAGACGTGATCTCTTTATATATCCATCGCTAAAGCTTATATTAAAGAAAAAAATATGTTCTTTCACTTGCCTTTCGTTGCACAGCCACTCAAATGTTAGAACCAAACTTACCCATTTAAAGAATATTGACAAGTATTTTACAAGTTGTAAGCTTTTGAATCAAAGGTTGTATTTTTATTTGGAATCTTTGTGGATGAATGTTAAGACCCTTCTGAGGGGAAGTTGAGTAGTGTGAATCTTTAACAATGGATCCGCCAGCAATGATGAATGAGGGTTCGTACAACTTTGCAGAGATCTGGCCGTTTCAGGTTCATGGAAGTGGAAATGCGAATGAATCTGGAGGTGCGTTGGGGCTGAGGGAAGTTCAGTTTGGGCAGAATTTGAGTCAGTTTGTGACTAATCGAGAAGTTTCTGGTGAGGATCCGGCGAGTTTGGAGCACAAAGTAGTTCATGGGAATGGTTCGAGGAAGCGATGTGAGGTAGAGGATGAGTCACCCAAGGTTGTATCAACAAGCACTGGCAATGGAGTGGTATACTTATTCATTTATCTGTTTGATTGTATATTCAGTTTCTATTCTGACTTTATTTTTCGTACAATCTTAATTCTTCTTAGGAGGGGTTTTCTTTATCTGGTTACATGATACCGAATGCCAACTAACACACGCTTAATGTTGAATATAGGATTTTAAAGAATTGGTCTATCATTCTAAGTTTTCTAATCTATGGTGTTTATGTGGGATTGGCATATAGAAATTTGATTGTGAAACTATGATGGTTACATGAAAAATTCTTATGTTTTAATATGTGCAGAATGATTCTGATGGAAAACGGATTAAAACATCTGGAAGCAGAGATGACAATCAGAATTCAAAAGCTGATATTGAACCCAGTTCAGGCAAGCCTGTGGAACAAAATAGCCAACCACCAGAGCCACCTAAACAAGATTACATCCACGTTCGAGCAAGAAGGGGCCAAGCTACTGATAGCCACAGTCTAGCGGAAAGAGTAATATTTCCAATCCTCTTAAACTCAATTGTAATTCAATTATCGATCAAATTAAGTGCTGTTTAACGAGTTTTCATGGTTTGAAACATTTGACGGATAGGCTAGAAGAGAAAAGATAAGCGAAAGGATGAAAATTCTACAGGATCTGGTCCCTGGCTGTAACAAGGTAAGCATTTGATTATTTATTAAGTCGGATGCCAATTGTGCACAGTTTGTGAAATTATATTTTGCATTCAATCAGCTGCATATAGTTCTAGTCCAATTTCACTTCTTGATTTGTGAGTTACTAGTGTGTCATAGTTGGCACTCATGAACATACATCATAAACCGGTAGTGTTCGGATTTCTCTTCAGTTTCCATGTGACACGGTCTGTTTATGCAACTCTGTACTAAGATAGTTTTTTGAATACAGGTTATTGGCAAAGCACTGGTCCTTGATGAGATAATTAATTACATCCAGTCGCTACAGCGGCAGGTTGAGGTGGGAAATTTTTTACTTCTGATACGGCTTTACCTTTTGATTGGATACTTTCTTTTACTAATTTTGAACTTGAGCCAAAAATTTCACTGGAAAATTGCAGTTTTTGTCCATGAAGCTTGAAGCAGTCAATTCGAGAGTGAACCCTGGTATTGAGGTGTTTCCTCCAAAAGATGTAAGTCCAAATGTTATGAATCCTTACTGGACGCAATTTTGGTTGACATTCTATTAGTATTGCACTTCTGTTTTAGCCTTACAAGGATGGTTCATATCATGTTAGAACTCATACCACAAACCTCTTCACGTGTGTATCATCCTGCTCATTTGATGGATGGACTTCTTTGAGAGTCCTAAATTACAGTATTGAAGTAAACTTCTGAAACAATCTCAGTATAAATTCATTGTAGGAGATGGGAGATTTGTATGTTCTTAATAAGAAAAAGTGAAAAACTATGCATGATAACGATCATGTTTTAACAGGGTGAACTGTATTTGGATTGCAATAGTGTCTGTAGACAAACAGGTCCAAAATTTCATACTCTTGAACCTTATTCAGATTCCTGCCCATGGCCTTCCATTGTTATGATTTCTGCTCCTCTGCATAGGCATGACTTCTTGCCTTAAATTTAATGGTTTCATTTTCCATTTGGTAGTTGGGACAAGAACCTAACTGTTTACTTTTATGGTGAATCATTATTTTTGGGGTCTTGTTCTCTAATCCTTTTTTTAATCTCCACATTTAAAATTAAAGAAGCAAAGAGAAAATCTAACTATGCATTTATATATGATTTCGTCCAGGTGAATCTGTCCATTGCTTTTTTTCTTTTTCACCTAAATGAGATTCTGCTAAAATTTTGTATAGCATTCTATTCTGTTGGTCGCTTATTTATGATATGATTAAGTTTTCTATGGATAATTTTGTTTATTATGGGTGAATGGTTTTTTTAACAAACTGATTTGGCTTTTTCAGTACGGTCAACAAGCATTTGATATCATTGGCATTCCATTTGGCTCTCAAGCTTCAAGGGATCTCAACCATGGTTCATCATCGGAGTGGTTGCACATGCAGGTTGGTGGTTTTGAAAGAATGACTTAAAAAATAAAAGGAAAAAAAATCCTCATCAATTAGTAATAAGAGCATTAAATGGTGAAGCATCCTCCTCCAGTTGTTGTTAGACATTGCACCCCATTATTCTACATTAAGAGAGTTCAAATTCCCAATTTCAACATCAAGCATGGAGAATATGATTGATGTTCAAAGACTCCTCAAGTTAGTAAACAAAGTTTCTATCTTGACCTCGTCATTTGTTTGTATGTTGGAGACTGAATTCTTTACTCCACATATCTTATAGAAGGCTTTATGCTGTACTAATACGTGAACAGAATTCGAAGAACAATCATTTTCTTGTATAAGAATGTTGCATATTCTGAATGTGTGATGCTTACTTTAAATTTTAAACTGGGTTTGTTAAGAAGCTTAAGGTGTATTAATAAATTAAGCCATTTTGGTGTGATGTTTTCTGGAAATTTTCCTTGATTTGACAATGTTTCTGCTCTGCATAGTATAGTGTTTAACATGGATTATGCTTGAATTTCTATAGTAATTTTCATCATTTTGACATAATAACCTGCATTATGTGATAATCATGGTCAGTTTGACTATGATTGCTTCATTTCTCCTGTGCCAGCGTCAGTTGTCTAACTAAAGTTTTTTGTCACTGCCTGATATGCGGCAATATCAGATGATCTGTAAATACACCATGCCTGTTCAGTGATCTTGGAAAATAAATAGGATCAATTGAAATCATTTTACCTTGTCCTTGGTGGTTTTCCTTTTTAATGTTACAAGGTTGATTCAATATTGAGCTATAGCGCAGTTTCAGGGGTGTACTCTGAAGAAATCTAAAAGGGCTAGCTCTAATTAATATCATAATGTGTTTTTAGTCTTAATGTGATCGAATTGGACAGTGATTAAACAATGCATGATAAATTGAACACGAATGATGCTCAAATTCACCGGTGGGCAAGATGGAACGGGAGGCTTTCTTGGCCCGCTTCGAGCTTTATAAACAAAGGCTTGTAAGAACATAATTAACAAATAGAGACTGCTCTCTGCGTTATCATCCATTGTTAAATTGTCGAAAAAAGCTTCATCGCTAATCTCACGAGCCTCTGCACTAGCTGAACCATACAACTAATGATGACAACATGCCTAATGTTATTCACATAGTTAGTAAAAAAACGAATTATTCACTTTTATGTCAATCTCAAGTTAGATTTTTTTGAACTAAATCATATTCAAGTAAATCTAAATTTGATTTCGATTTAATTTGAATTTACCTTTATTTCAAATATAATTTTTTTTTTTTTTTGGTTGAATAATTGTTGGATATGGCATCAAGGTGATTTATTATCAGAACAAAGTTTCGTTTCAGTTTAGATACAAGAAGTTCCCAAGCAGCAAGAAAACAATATAACCCTGAAAGGAAATTTCCCAGAAACGACGTCGTGTAACTCTTTCCGTAATTCCTTCAGAGGGACAAATCATCTTCTTTTTCTTTCAACCACTCCCCGTTCATTAACCTTTTAAAGTTCACGCGCCCAGCTCCACGTTTCGCTAGATCGACCCAATCCAAAGTGGTGGGTCCCATACCCACGTTTTAAAGACGCGCTGGCGTGTGCAAGCTGTGGTAGGGATTCAAGAGGAAAGTAAATTCCAAATCAGCAGGCTAGCGGAGGCAAAAAAAAAAAAAAAGTAACGCGCTTCTTGTTTTTATTTGATTAACAAAGAAGGAACACACAAAACATAAATAGAAATAGAAATAGAAACCGAAAAAAAAAAAAAAAAAAAGCAGGGCGCAAGTAACTGCCAATTTATGGGAAACAGGGAATGAACAACAAGCCAGGGTCATTATCTGCTCCGTGGTCCGTACAAAGAAGGTTCTATTAACGAACCTTAATTGAATCTACAAGATACAGGGAACAGAGTCGATCCAATTGAGGATTGTTATCGATTTCGGGTTGGGAGTTGCGATTGTTTTGCTTTTGGTGTTTGGATCGGGAAGAAGATGAGCGGATGGGATAGGGTTAGGTCGTCTGCATCGAGATTGGGCCAATCATCGAACGGTTACCAGCGCATGCCACCGCGTACGGTTACACTGGGCCGAGTCCAGCCGCAGGCACCTGGTAGCCGTAATATACACTGTAATGACCGCGAAGCCAATGAACCTTTCCGATTCAAGGTTATCTCTTTCTTTATTTCTTTTATTTTGGTATATATTTATAAAATATGCATAAACAGGTTACTGAAATCTTATTATTTTCTTGATGATCCGAGAAATGAGGAACTTCACTTAACTTAGTATAATACGAACCTTTGAAATTAAGTGTTTAATGTTTGGTTTGATGGCTGCTAAGTAGACAATGGCAAGCGCGAAGTGCTGAAGCAAAGTAGAAATTAGGTTCATCAGACCATAAACTTTAATCATTTCAAGAGGTGGTTGACAATTAATCAACACTTTGTTTGGTAAGAGGGAAAAAACAAAGAAGGAAATGTTTTGGGAGGAAAAAACCTAGCGGCTTGAACGAAATATAAAGAGGAAGAAAGTCTCAAGCCCCTAGAAACCAATCCTTCTATAATTATAATGGTCTTAAGAGGGAAGTGGAAAACTGAAAAGACATTGAGTAAAGAAAATTAATTTAGTTACTAGTTTCTTGTTGAGAGAAGAAAATAAAAAAAAGAAAAATTAGATTATTTTTTATGTTTTCTAAGAGAACAATGACCATAAACATACAAACTTGTAATGGTAATTTTGACCTGTAAAGATTATCTCTCTTCCCAAAGGATACCAAATTGTCAAAATTGAAAGTTCTAATCTTTGTCTTTTCTCTTATCTGCATGATTTTAACCAAATGGACGGAAGGGATAATAAATCCTCTTCCCATCTTTTTCTCTCTTATTGACTAGTAATTTCAGTAATTGAACTTGCTACTTGCTGTCTCTTGTTTGGTAGGTTTCTTGCATAGGCTGCAGTGCACAGAGTAAAAATGTTTTTCTTGAAGCGTACAAGTATCAACAAGTAAATAAACCTATTTGATCACCAAATATTCTAAAATTAAAATAAGTTTGTTTGGAGTGCACTCAGGAATTAGGTCCAGTGTTTGGTAAAGATAAGTCATAGGGTCAAATTTAAATTTTGCTAGTAAAGAAACAAATGTATTTTTAAGGATGAAACTTGAGCAAGTCGCAGTCAAATACAACTGAGCTCTATATATTAGGTGCAACTTAATCCGTAGTCATAATCTGTCCTTAAAGTACTTAGGTTTTCCATTGTTCTATAGTCTTAATGTGTCCTTAAAGTACTTGAGTATTCCCGTTTAACTACTTCATTCCATTTCTTTATAGACCATGGTAAATGCAAACATGGAAGTATTTTCATTATATTTGGTCCCAAGCACTTCAAGATTGATCGACTCATGAAGTTTCAGCAATGCAGCTTTTCTGTCTTCCATTGTTTTATCCAATATGGAAGAGTAGTACTGACAATGAAAAAACTAATTATTTCTTATCAACTAGTTTGAAAAATGATTTGACGATCAAGTTTATGCTCCAGAACTGAACACGCCAGATAGGATTTTCCTAACTTTTGAAACACATGTTTTCTTGATCAATAATTTAAATGTAAACTGACAAGGCAAGTAATTTACTAAGAGATTTGCAAATAATTTTGCAAAAAATGTATGTTCTCACCATCACAGACTTGCCTTTTTTGGTTCAAAGCCTATGCTCATAATGTACTAATCTACAGAGGGTATCTTAATAATAGCAATCAGAGGATTGGGACTAATTAGTCATAAAAATTGATGTATATGAATATTTTTACTTGATCCAATATGGTAGCTCTGTCTATTCACTTGCATACACATGTTGAATTTATAATTTGATTTGTAAACTACACTTTTAAGAATGTGGTATCTAAAAAATGAATAATCTTAACTGTTGTGATGAAATCTTAATCTTTTGCTTGCTTGCTTCTGGTTGTAATGGTGTGGTTTTGATTAGTATTGAATCATTTGTTTCAGGGGAATTCTATAGCAACTACAAAGTACAATGTTTTAACCTTTCTACCAAAAGGATTGTTTGAACAGGTAACCTGGATTTTAAGCTTGCTTATATCTGAATTAAGAGGATAAGTTTTATTTTATCTTTTTTTTATGCATTTAATAATGTTTTGTTTGAAGCCAACTAAGTCATTTCTATATGAAACAGTTAGGATAACAATAAAAGATTTTTTTTTTTTTTTATTGATTTCTTTTGTTCCTGAAAGAAATTGTGTTTACTCTGACAGTTCAGGCGGGTGGCTAATTGCTACTTTCTCATGATCTCTATTTTGTCAACTACACCAATGAGGTATGGCCATTTAAACCTAAGGTGGGGAGTTTCTTTTAAAATATGTTGGGGAGGTACACATATTCTGTTGACTGCTTAAACATGGTTTACGGTAGTTGTGACAATTTTCCCAAACATTCCTGGATTCAGCTTGGCTCTCATAATTTTCACTTTCAACTAAACTACTCTTATTTTTTAAGTTAAATAATGCCATTTTGTGATGCTCTATTTAATTATTTATCAAACAAGAGTAATTTACATCCTGATGTGTCATAACGATTAACTGGCTAACAATTTTTTAATCATGCAGTCCTGTGAATCCTGTGACAAATGTGGTTCCTTTGAGTCTGGTGCTTTTGGTCTCACTGATTAAAGAGGCATGGGAAGACTGGGTGAGTATTGCAGTTTTTGCTCATGGAAGTATGCCATCTTAGTTGTTTTTTGTTATAAAGGCATGGGAGATATGTGTAGCTCTTGAGACACACTATAGTTTAAGTGTTTGAGTGGTTTAACTTGAGGAGCGAAGTTTGTCTGTCACTTACCGCTATTTCTACTTGTGTGTTTATTTTTTCCTTTCAAATTGCGTGCAACAGAAGCGTTTCCAGAATGACATGGCAATAAATAGTACTCCTATAGAGGTACTGCAAGATCAAAGGTGGGTGCCTATTCCTTGGAAGAAGCTGCAGGTTGGAGATATTGTCAGGGTGAGTTTGTTGCACTTTTTATGTATTTTAGCATTTGTTGATTTGTCATATGATGAGATCTGGTTTCTTAAATTTTAATATAATGCAGGATATCTACTGTACATTGCAAGGGATGTTGTTTATCAACTCCACTGAATTTTTTCACTGTGTCCTAGACATGTCATTTGGCGTTGTGATATTTCCTTTCGGAGATAAATTTTTTATTGGGCTAGTTTAAATCTGTTTGTCTTTGTTCCCCTAGTGCATGTGATTGGAATTCCTAGTTCAGAATGAATGCTGATTAATTGACCATTTGTGTACAATTTACCCTGTCGAATCTTATAATTCACCTTATGCTTCTTTTCTCCTTTCTTCTAAAACACATACCTGTTTACTTACATTTGGTGTTTTGTTTTTTATCTTTTAAGAGTCCCATGCATTTTAGTTTTGTGCCCCCTAGGTACTGTAGTAGTCACTTGGATGTGAGTAAAATATTATTAATGTTATTCTCTTTTGGCATATTAAGTTAGGATCTCCATTTCTTCTTATTATTATTGTTATTTTTGTTGTTTTATGTTTTGATATATGTGATTGGCTAAGCTATATGGAAACCTGTTTTTGCCTTAGCATTGGGAGGTTTGCCACTTTTGCATGAATTCAACTCCACTTTGATGGGTGAATCCTGGGCTTTCGGGTTTAGCCAGAGTTTTTGTCTCCAAGTTTCTTCCAAATAATTGATAGTGTCAACATTTAGGAATAATATAATATCACGTGCAAACCTTATCTTGTAGGTGTAGTAAAAACTGATTGCTTGTTATATGTATTTACTCCAGTTAACATTATTCACTTTGCCAATATGGAATTATGAATTGAGGCAAAGCAACATCATTTTTTGACTTTCAATGCTAAGATTTTTGAATTATGTATTCTGCTCGTTTGGGTAATATAAGATCTCTATTTATTTTGTTTTGGTTAAGTATGTGAAAATCATCTATAGTATCAAATATGATATCAAATATTAGTGGAATTTTGTATCTTTTGCAGGTAATGAAGGATCAATTTTTTCCTGCAGATATCCTTTTCCTTGCTAGTACAAATGCAGATGGTGTTTGCTATATTGAGGTTCAACTATTCTCTGTTGTACTATTTGATATGGTTTTGTTGACTTTTCAGTTTATCTGATAAAAGTTAATTCTCTGTTATGTTATGTTTGATTCCATGGTTTATGTTTCTTCAAATTTTCATTTTGGTTGCAGACTGCAAATTTGGATGGGGAAACAAATTTGAAGATCAGAAAGGCATTGGAAAAGACATGGGATTACTTGAATCCTGAAAAAGCCTCTGAATTCAAAGGTTGAACCTTTTTAGTTGTTCTTCTAATCAGTTTTGTCTCTTCAAAGACCTATATTATGCACACTTTAATATTACGCTGTTCAGCATTTTCTCAAAATTTTATGGTAAATAGGAAGAGTTTTCATTCATGAAAGATACAAATACTGGCTGTATGAGTCCCCGTGGAAGTTATGTAAGAAGATGATGTGACAAAGAAGATAAGCAAGTGAATGGGGAGGGTAGGACTATTGTAGCTTATGGATTCTGTTATTGTGTTGATTCAGTCATAGAAATATTGAATAACATATAAATGTAAATTCTACTCTATTGAGTTCCTGAGGTCAATCTTTACTCAGTTATCATCTATACATCCTATAGATTTTCCTTGGCCATCTTTTATGATTTTATTATTTTTCTTGCTGTAGACTTTATGCTTGGACCATTGTTTTATTTCATGTGCTGAATCATCAGTTGTTGCCTCATATATCTACTTGTGTCTTGGAGTTAATACAGAACTGCTAGTTTAAGCTTTGTGGGAGTTGGTTTTCTCAATCCATTTGAAGCTGATTTACTCTGTTATTTCCCTCGCTATCTAATTTCTTATTATTAACAGTCAATTTTCATGGCAGGTGAAATTCGATGTGAGCAACCGAACAATTCATTGTACACTTTCACTGGCAATCTTATAATGCAAAAACAAACCTTACCACTCAATCCAAACCAAATTTTGCTAAGAGTATGTTCCCTTTTCTGTGCAGTCTACTTTAAGCGTATTGAAACTTAAGCCAGAATGTCTTTCCTGAACTTTTTTATAGAATTTCACAATTCTGCTAATAATATGTTATGTCAGTCCTTCAATCTCTTTTTTATTTAATCAAATTAGTTTTCATATTTCATTGTCTTTTCAGCTCTTTGGAATTCTGTTAGAAAGTATGCATTTGTGAAATTCTCTTTGTTTTTTTCTGGGACCAATCATTGATTATGCATTTTCTGGAATCTCTTGTTTTCATTGTCACTGTTGATCCTTTTTTTTTTTCACTAATAGATGCTGTTTAGTCATTGCAAACTAGAATTATATTTACTCAGTAACTCAAGCACTGTGGTTTCAGGGATGTAGTCTCAGGAACACCGAGTACATCACTGGGGTTGTCGTTTTTGCTGGTCATGAAACAAAGGTTCGTAATTGTGACGTGCAATGCAACAGAAGATGCTTGTTTGCAATGATTTTATTTTCATGGTGATGGAAATTTTCTATCTCAGTGGAAGTTACACATTTTGTAAATGTTGTCAGCACAATGAAGTTTTTCAATAAGTTACTAATTGGATCAATCCTGAATCCTGGGATTTTAAGTGTTACTTTTTTTTCTAAACTTGTTTAACAGTATGCTTTTTCCAGAAGTTTCTGATTTTGTTTCTATCTGATAAGCATGGGTTGTTTTGCTCTTAATTCCCTGACTTTTGTCCCTAGTTCTGATTATTTCATCTCTTGGATAATTGTGATTTGGGGTTGGAACTGTAGGTCATGATGAACTCCATGAATATTCCTTCCAAAAGAAGTACCTTAGAGCGGAAACTTGACAAGCTTATACTCGCTCTTTTTGGCACTCTCTCTGTAATGTGTCTGATTGGATCTATAGGAAGGTTTGACATTTCTTCTGTCTGTACTTCTATATTTAATTGCTATCATTTTTTCCCTTTTAGTTATCTTTTTTGTTTTTCGTTTCATATATTTTCCAATGCAAGTTTTTCCACTTGAAATTCTGCAGTGCTATATTCATTGATAAAAAGCAGTACTACTTAGGTCTTCAGAAAATGACTGGAAGTGTGGATGATGATCAATTCAACCCTGACAACCGTTTTCTGGTACCATAAAGTTCCTAAAGTGCCATTTGTTGTTAATCTTGATTTACTTAGTTGATTCTGTTTCTTGGTTCTGCAGGTTTTTGTGCTGAATATGTTTACATTAATTACTCTCTACTCCCCAATTATCCCCATTTCCCTGTATGTTTCCATTGAGGTAGGTTTCTTTGCAAATTACAATTTTTTGACTGCTCTAGCTGTGCATGAAGAGTATGATTGAAATGTCTCTCCCATGCAATTTCAGACAATCAAGTTTTTCCAGTCCACTCAATTTATTAACAAGGATTTAAGCATGTACCATGCTGAAACCAGCACTCCTGCTTTGGCTCGGACATCCAATTTGAATGAAGAATTAGGACAGGTAAAGTTAATCCATGTATACCTTTTTTGTTTTTTTTTTCAAAAAAAAAACTGTAGAGGAAGTTTCTTAAAGTTATATGCTATGAGATAAGTGAAAAGAGGATTACAATAGATACAATTAAATATCAGTTGGTGGAGAATTTCCCTGGAAATAGAAGAGCATCATGCACCACTTCAGTGTGAGATTAAACAGTAATTGTGAATGAGGGATGTAACAAACCTATGTTAGCAAGAGTATTTGCTAGTTAATTCCACTCATTTAATATGAGAAAATAAGTTGTTCAAGTTCTGAAGACATGGAAGAGACATACGGTATGATGAGGCCTAGGAAGAAACATGGACTTCTTGTGAAGACGAAAAGATAACTAAAAGGGAGTCAGTCTCTGTCCATAAACTGTGTAGCGTCTAGAGTATGTGAACTCTATTACAAGATCACTGCCTTGATGTTTGCATAGATTATAAACGCCAAGAGTCATTGCAATACCTCTATGAAATCATTTGTATGAGCTTAAGAAAATCCACTATTAGCAGATATGCCTGCCCTTAGGGGGGACTATAAGTTTTCACCTTTATCTAAGGAGAGGGGAGAGATTTCTGAAGACCTTCAATATTTAAGGGTCTTTGGGATAACTAGGAACAAAACGTAATAATAATATACGGCAGGATCATCAGAGTGCAATATGTTCCTTGACAGTCTTTGCCAACAAAATGATTAACTGCAACATGTTTCTTACCATGTTGACTTTTGTAAATGAGCTGTGACAAGCTATTTTATTTATTTTATTTAATTCTATGAAGATTGTATAGTCAAAGTCATGATTCCTTATGCTGTGAATTGGTCAGGTGGAATATATATTTTCTGATAAAACTGGAACTTTAACAAGAAACTTAATGGAGTTCTTTAAGTGTTCAATTGGAGGAGAGATCTATGGAACTGGTATCACTGAAATAGAGAGGGGGGTTGCAAGGCAGACTGGCAGAAAAATTCAGGAGGTACACTTTGTCATCAATATGTGATTTCGTCATGACACCTGATTTTTATGTTACAAAGGTCATGATATGTCTAATGTTATTGTACTTCTACAGCCAGAAAAGCCAGCCAATGCACCTAATGAGAAAGGTTTTAATTTTGATGATCCAAGACTTCTTCGGGGTGCTTGGAGGAATGAGCCTAATCCTGACATTTGCAAGGTAGCTTGTTTTGTTTCTTATGAACAGAATGTGAGATCAGCGGTTATATTTCATATGATAGGAGTACTGTTTCAACGATGAACTTTTGTAATGGCAGAAATAATAAATCTTTTGTTCCCCACTAAATTTTATTTTTTCATGAAAAAAATGATTTTTGATAACTAATAAATGTGATGGTAAATTAGAATAATTTAATTCTATCTACTTGTATGAGTTTCTATCTGATTTTTTTTTCCCTGGATAAAATGATGAAGGCAATGGTGAAACCATGAATTTATTTGAAAGGGCACTTTAAGAGTATCAAGATATAGTATATTTTTTTACAAACCTCAACAGTGCAGGGGAATTTATTAAATAATTTTGGAGTAGGAAATGTAAAATCTTGTTTTCTATTTTGAACTTCATTTATTAGATTTATGTTTCAAATTAATAATGTAAAAATTAAAAAAAAAATCTAGACAATAATTTGAAGTTAATGATAGCATCCTACCTGCGCCCCCTTCCTAGTGTAGGTTCACCTACAGCTGCAGTCACTCCTTCCAGTAGGTTGATGTCAACAGATTCTGCTATTGAAATCTCCTTGTTTTCTCAACATATCAATTTTTCTGCTTTGTGTGATCATGAGTTTTATAGTTTTGTGTCAGAATAACTGGTATGTTGCCTTGGTGGAGCAAGCCAAACCTGTTTTATGGTTGAGCTATAAATTTGGATTCTTATTTTGCTTTGGGTTGCTGTTGAGGGAGCCTATTTATTATATCACAACTAGTAATATTTTAATCTGTTATTAATGCTTATCAAGTTAAATTTCTTTATTAGTATTATTGTTGCAAATGAGGGGATAGGGACTGACCTATAACATTTTCACAAAGAACACTTTTGGCTCTTCACAAAGCTTCGAACAATTTATGAAAATATATTTTATTAATTCTGATGTTGCTTGATGCCTGAATTGTGCAATCCAGAACAAAAGTATCCTTGAACCCCAAATTACCTATGGCTTTTCAAGTGAGATTTTTTGCTTGTCATGTAGGAATTTTTTAGATGCCTTGCTATTTGTCATACTGTGCTTCCAGAAGGTGATGAATCCCCAGAAAGGATCACTTATCAAGCTGCCTCTCCTGATGAGGCTGCATTGGTTACCGCCGCAAAAAAATTTGGGTTTTTCTTTTACAGGTTTGTAATCTTATTCTGTTTTAGACCTTTTCATGAAGCTTCTAAGTTTTATAGTAGTTATCAAACATGGTATTTAGCCATTAGCCTATCAACTAATTGATCTTGGATGAGGCACTCTCCCACAACCTAATGGCCTTGAGGGAATTTGACATCTGGTTTTGGTATAAATTGAGGGAGCTTTTGCTAATCCTTGTATCTGTTCTCAGGCGTACACCTACTATGATTTATGTTCGTGAATCTCATGCAGAGAAGATGGGTAAAATGCAAGATGTGTCATATGAGATTCTCAATGTTCTTGAATTTAATAGGTTGGCATATATTCTTCCTTGAATATATTCATCTAGCATGTTCTTGGTTGATAAACTAAATAACTGTAATCCTTGGTGCATAATAGTACGAGGAAGCGCCAGTCTGTTGTATGTCGATATCCTGACGGTAGGCTTGTTTTGTATAGTAAGGTAATTGTGTCGTTTTGATTCTTACATATTGCTAATTTCATTTGATGAAGAAATTGACCTTTGGCTAGAAATGATGCTTTTCACAGGGTGCTGACACTGTCATTTATGAGAGACTGGCTGATGGAAATGAAGACTTGAAGAAAGTAACTAGGGAACACTTGGAACAATTTGGAGCTTCTGGGTTGCGAACGCTTTGCCTGGCCTATAGAGATTTGAGTCCTGATATGTATGAAAGATGGAATGAGAAATTTATTCAGGCTAAGTCCTCTCTGCGAGATCGTGAGCAGAAGTTGGATGAGGTGAATTCTGTTTGGAAATGTTGTCTTTTTGTTATAATAATTGATAGCTACTTAAGAAAATATGCTTACAAGATTAATATAACGTCTAAACAATGGACATTCTAACATATTCATTTTTTACTTGTGTGATGCTCTACATTTTTTCTTTTCGTGGTTGGCATTTAATATTTATTTGGAAAGAAGCATGTGTATGTGTATATATATCTATATATATATATAGTTTTGTGTTTCATCACTTACAGAACATTTTTTTTTAAAGTTGCTTCAGTTTTTTGTGAAATAGTTTGATGATCCATACTCTTTGATTTCGATGATTTTACTTTTGAGCTAAAGTGTGTGTTCATTAGAAGCTACATATTATTTCTTTAGTTAATTTGAAGCTATCTTCATTGCCAGTTTTACTTTAATGATTTATTGTCTTGAGAGGGAAGTGCTTATAATTCGGAGTTAGTGATTAGTTTCAGTTAAATTTTATTATGTTCTGCTAAATTATCTACGTTATTTGGCTTCAGATATGGCGAAGTGAAAAATGCTTCTTTATATCATTCTGAATTAGTGTCAGAGGATTATAGTCAAAATATAGAAAGAATGGAGCATGATCTTTAGATGCAATTTTGAAACAGTTTATCTGTTTCTTTATTGCGAAATATTTTAATCATGTTTTTCTTTTACTGGGATGTCATTCTAAGTGTGTATCACTGAGAAAATGTGAAAATTATTCAGGTGGCAGAGCTTATAGAGAAGGATCTTGTTTTGATTGGTTGCACTGCTATAGAAGATAAACTTCAAAAAGGAGTACCAGCTTGCATAGAGACTCTTTCTAGAGCTGGAATTAAGATTTGGGTGCTAACAGGAGACAAATTGGAAACGGCAATAAATATTGCCTATGGTGAGTCAGTAAATTTAGATGACCTGGTTTGGCTCTTTGAAATATATCTTGAATTAAGATATTTTGTGTTTTTTGCCCTTGAGATTTATATCTCTGCTTTTAATTTGCTTTAGCGTGCAACTTAATTAACAATGGAATGAAGCAGTTTATCATCAGTTCAGAAACTGATGCTATTAGAGAAGTTGAAGAAAGGGTAAGTAGCATTCCTTAGCTAACAATGGTTTAGATGTAAAGGTAGTATTTTTACCAATTGTCAATGTCTATAATTAGCTTAATGATAATTTTTAATTGAATGCCTGGTGTCAGGGTGACCCAGTGGAAATTGCACGTGTTTTGAGGGAAGAAGTAAAAAGAGACCTTAAAAACTACCTGGAGGAAGCACATCAATATATGCGCTCTGTATCTGGACCAAAATTAGCTCTTGTTATTGATGGAAAATGCTTGATGTATGCATTGGAGCCTAGTTTGCGTGTAATGCTGCTCAACTTGAGCTTGAATTGTAGTTCTGTCGTCTGCTGCCGAGTTTCTCCTTTACAGAAGGCACAGGTAAGGTTCCTGAGGGAATCTAAACTCAAGAAAATTGGCTGTGTACCATGCAATTCTGAACACTTCATTTCAGTCTTCCTGTTTTTGGTATCTCTTTCTCTTGAGATGTGCTTTTCATTTAAATTTACTCATACTGAATTGTTCTTGGTGTGGGAAAATTACTGTTTGGTTACAGGTTGAACCAGTGGTAATACCTTAATGTGTTTCCTTCTCAGGTGACAAGTATGGTCAAAAAAGGTGCAAAAAAAATAACGCTTAGTATTGGCGATGGTGCCAATGATGTTAGCATGATTCAAGCTGCTCATATTGGCATAGGAATAAGTGGGCAGGAAGGAATGCAAGCAGTGATGGCTAGTGATTTTGCCATTGCCCAGTTTCGCTACCTTACAGATTTACTTCTTGTGCATGGTCGTTGGTCATATCTTAGAATATGCAAGGTTTGTGTTCATTACACATTCAGAACTCTGTTAAATACTGTGTTTGAGTGATAATTGTTTACAGTAATTTCTTATTTCAGGTTGTGACATACTTCTTCTATAAGAATCTTACTTTCACTTTGACTCAATTTTGGTTCACCTTTCATGCTGGATTTTCTGGTCAAAGATTCTATGATGATTGGTTCCAGTCATTGTTTAATGTTATATTTACATCCATGCCCGTTATAGTGCTAGGACTTTTTGAGAAGGTACTGCATCCATTTTAATGACTTTTGACTAGAACTTTTTACTGCACTGAAGCAATTACCATAATATCATGTTGTTTCTTTGTTAAATTTTCTTTTTGTCAGGATGTCAGTGCAGCCCTTTCAAAAAACTACCCTGAGCTATACCGGGAAGGAATAAAGAATGTCTTTTTCACATGGAGAGTCGTGGCAGTTTGGGCCTTCTTTTCTGTCTACCAGTCTTTAGTCCTTTATTACTTCGTGGCCTCTTCCAGTTTTGGTGGTCAAAATTCATCAGGCAAAATATTTGGTATTTGGGATGTCAGCACGATGGCTTTCACATGTGTTGTAGTAACTGTCAATTTGCGTCTTCTTATGATGTGCAATTCAATCACGAGATATCATTATATAACTGTTGGGGGCAGCATCTTAGCATGGTTTATATTTGTTTTTTTATATTCAGGTATCACGACTCCACATGATCGACAGGTGAGTGCTCTGCCTCCTCTGTTTCTCTTGTGGGGGGTGTCTATCACCAGTACCACTATTGTATTTTTCTATGTTCTGATTTGCCTTTTTTAAAATCTTTTCTTATATTCACTGCAGGAGAATGTTTATTTTGTCATATACGTCTTAATGAGTACATTCTATTTCTACTTTACACTTATTCTTGTTCCAGTAGTTGCGCTTTTTGGTGACTTCATTTATCAAGGGTAAGGTTCAGAAACACATGTTGAAGTACTACAGTTATTCTTGTGAAATGTCATGTGTCATCAGTGTGTGGTCATGCATTCTTGATAGTTGTTATCATGCTTCAATTTGCTGATCTTAAGCATGTATGATTGTTTAGTGTTGGATACTTCCACCCAAAAAAATAATTTTGGCACAAAATGCATTCGCGCATGTGATCATAATGCCCTGATAATTTTCTTTTTGTTGCTTTTCATGGCATTGGCTTATTTGGTTTTTGATTTTTAATGGTGCCTAAAGCTACATTTTCTCAATTATATTTGACACTAAATGTTTGTTTCAATGCAGTGTTCAAAGATGGTTTGCACCCTATGATTTTCAGATTGTTCAGGAAATCCACAGGCATGAGCCTGATGAAAGGGGGACAGGCTTGTTAGAGGTTGGTAACCAGCTTACACCAGAGGAGGCGAGAAGCTTTGCAATAGCTCAACTCCCACGAGAATTATCAAAACATACCGGATTTGCATTTGATTCCCCCGGGTATGAGTCATTTTTTGCGGCACAGCTAGGTATATATGCACCACAGAAGGCATGGGATGTTGCTAGAAGAGCCAGCATGAAGCCGCGGCCGAAGTTACCAAAAAAGAACTAATATCTCAGAGACACTACTAGTGTACAAAGTTTTGACGGTCCTCTTTAGAGAAATTTGTAAAATTAGCTTGTTCATATTTTGTTGTTTCTTCAATCTCTATCACGATTTCTTTCCATTTTTAGTTCCACACAAATCTGTTAATTGTTTTCTCTTTTTTTTTTTTTGAGGAAATCATCCTAGTATTTATCAGGTTTTTCATGGTTGTATAGCTACTTGCAAGGTACCGAGGGGATTGTTATTGATGGTGCGGTGCAATTTAATTAGGCTAAACTCCTGATTCAAGTTGTACTTGATGAGTTAAATAATGAACTCTAATAGCACAAAATCTCACGCATCTCTGGAAACATGACGAAATCAGAGTAACCAGCATTGTTGGATAATTTTGTTCCTTATTTTTATTTGAGTTATGCAACACTGTCCACCTCTTAGTTTTTATAGCTAGGTGGTGTGAGCATTATCACTGTGCAAGGATAAGTGAAACTTGATGCTTTGTTAAGTTTACATTTCCTTTTGTCCTGGGTGATACGTGTATGGTTAGAATCAACTGTTGGGTATGACACTAGGGATGGCAATTTGGATCTGATTTTAGGGGTTCTAACCCTCTCCGACCTTAATGGAGAGGGGATTCTCCGATAAAAACGGGAAAAAGGGTGGGGATGGAGGCGAAAAAAATCTTCGTAATCAAGGACAAAGATTAGGGTTGGATTCGAGCCAAGCCGAGCTCGACTCGCAGCCAGCTTGGGCTCGGCTCGGGTTTTTTATGGTCGGTTTGAGTTCGACTCGTATTTGGCTCGGCTCGGCTCGTTTTTCATATCAAAATGATACCGTTTTGTATATATATATGGATCAAAACGACGTCGTTTTGTATAAAAAATTTAAAAAAAAAATATGTCGAGTCAACCCAAGCCTGTTGGGGCTCGGCTCGAGCTCGATCGAGCCGAGCAGAGCCCGACTCATTTCGGGCTCGAACCGAACCGAGTCGAGTCGAGCTCGAGTCCAGCCCTAACGGAGATACATATGTCCTTGCCCCGCCCTACCCCCCTCTATTAAATCTAATATATTAATATAATAATTTTTGAACTATTAAGTTCTAAAAACTTTTACATTGTGATTTATTAAAATTATAACTTCAATTTTACTAATTTTTGAATTATCAATTATCAATTTTTACTAATTTCTAAACTATTAATCTAATATATTAAAAAAACCTCTAGAGTCTCATTATCATAAAATTCAAATGTACCAAATTAATTCTATTTCAAGTTCAAAACTTAGTTACCCAATCTATTAGGTTTTACAAAAAAAAAAAAATTATAAACTTGATAAAATCAATTGAAATGAATGAAAAGTGTTAAATTTAATGTTACTACAAAATTACCCTAAATCACATACATATTTACTAAAAACTATAACCTTAATAATTTGTATTTGAACTAAAATATCACTAAATATTTTGTAGCTCTTGTAGCAAGTAATATTTTGGGAAAATATGATTTATATTATTTATTAAAATATAAGAAGGAATTAAAACTTATATTTACAAGTTTGGGAAAGAGATTTTTCTCCGTGGGGTCGGAGAGGGGATTTTTCCCCGTGAAGAGAGGAAGGCGATGGGGAGTAGATTTTCCTTCTTGGGGAGGGGATGGAGATTTTTTATTATCTCCGTAACAGAGATGGAGCGAAGACGGGGATTGATATCCACTACAGAGATGGGGACGGGGATGGGGACAGGGACGGGGATATCAATTTCCTCCCCGCCCCTCCCCATTGTTATCCCTATATAACACCATTATTTGCATTTAATGTGATGTATACCGTTCAATTGGCCCAATCTTTTTACATTTAATGTAATGTGACACAATCAATTTAATTATATGTTTGGTTGCCTATTATGATGGTTTGAATACTTTGTCCAATAGTGGACACGTGGTCATGATGGATGACTTCAATCTTTTTTCACTTGAAGGAGATTTACCCTCTCTGTTGCTTCGAGGTAAGTCCCGGCATATTTGCACTATGCGGCAATATATAACTTAGGTGTCATGAGTTATTTACACTAATATTTTGAAATTCAGATCAAACCAACTAATTTAACCAATTTGGTTAAGACCCACCAACAATGGTGGTTTTGGGTGACAATCCAATGACTTTCTTCAACCAAGAAACTCATGTCAATTGGCAAGTAAATCACTAGTCTAGAGCAAAAATGAGTTATCGAAAATGAATCAAATAATGAGATTAATACTAAAATGATTAGATCGATATTAAAAATAATTAGATCAACATTGGAAATAGATCAAATGATGAAATCAGCCCTAGGAGGAGATGAAATGATGATTTCTTTGCTAGGATCAGCAATAGAGAGAAATTATAAAAAATTAGTGTGTAGTTAGATTTGTTCGATCTATTTTTTATATTCTTAAAGAAATATTTTTGCTTTAGTCCCTACATAGTAGACTCGGCCTCGCCTCCTTATCAGATTAATATTTAGTTTGAAAATGAAAACTATGATCTATATACTCTTGGTGTGAGGTATTTGCACACTTTTAGTGATATATGTGACATTGAGACTAGACGGACCAACTAGTTTAGTCGTCAAACACTACTTAAAACACAAATTCCGAAGAATAATCTTATCTTCATAGCAATATGTCACATTCCAATGCCCATAATTAGATCATTGGTGCAATTATTATTCTTCAATATATACAAATTGTCAAATATATCCGGACCATGGAGATTCTCACGCCCATACTCAAGAGTGAATTGGGTGGTGATATTTATGGTCTTAACAATATGTCTCATAATGTAGATGGATAATGTTCATTCCATACATGTAGTAAATTTGGAAGTGTATATATGAAGGAATTAAGTAGGCTTGATATTGATTTCCTTAGAAAATACTTTGTTCTTTGCATGGGGAGTGGCAAATTGTTCTTTCTTTTCCTACCCGACTGATAGTGTGCGGAAAAAGAGATAAATAATATAGAACTAGAGTAAGACAATATATTATAATAAGGAATATTAATTAAAATTGATAAAATTTTTTCCGTTTAAACCTTTTTAGACAAATGTACAATTGTTTTATCTTTATAAACAAATTTACTTTTAATTCCAAAAATACCTTTCCTGGCTTATTACGTCACTTTTTACAACTTTCGTGTGTGGGACGTAAAGAGTCGTACAAGATGTGTAGGTGCGTACAAGGTGCGTGGGTGTCTACAAGGTGCGTACAAGGTACGTAGGGTGCGTACAAGGTACGTAGGGTGCGTACAAGGTGCGTGGATACGTGCAGAGTGCGTGGGTACGTGCAGAGTGCGTAAAAAATATAAATATATAAATATATTTATATATATTTATATATATTTATATAATATTTAAAAAATATAAAATATATATAATAATATAATATATAAAAATAATAATAATTTTTAAATATATATTATATTATTATATATAAATATATTTATATTTATATATTTATATTTTGTACGCACCTTGCACTTCGCACCCTTTACGTACCCTGCACTCTACACGCACCTTGCAAGCACCCCGCATCCTGCATGCACTCTATACGCACTCTGTGCGCACCCTACACGCACCTTTTACGTTCCATACGTATTGTAATACAACATCAGTTCGCACTTATCATTCTCCTCATCTATATTATTTTTTCGTTACTATCTGTATTTGAAACTTAAACAAAAATTTATCAATTTTTAAGTATGTTTTTAGTCTTTAGAACGTGAATTAGTAATAGTTCAAATAAAAAATTATTAAATTTGTTAAGAAAATTTTAGACAGTCAAGTATGATGTAAATCGCTGGGAGTGACGCAATAAGCTGAGAGAGGGTATTTTTGAAATTAAAAGTAAATTTGCTTATAAAAATTAAACCGCTATACGTTTGCTTAAAAAGGTTTACGCGAAAAAATTTTTGCCGATTTTAATTAATATCCCTTATAATAATAAGTATTAATTTATGTAATAATAATGATATGTCATGGTCAAATATTATTTTATTTTTAATTCAAAATCACTTAATTATATAATGATACATATATAATTAATAAGTAATACTATATATACTCATTTTAAGTACACAAATATATATACTTATATATGTTATCATGTGATTATATATTATTTTATTATTAATTCAAAATCACTTAATCATATAATAATACATATAAGTGTGTATCTAAAATAGGTATATATAGATTTATTGATAATGAATACACAAATTAATACTTGTTATTAATACGTATAGTTTTATTATATAAAAATATAAATCACAAACACAATATTGACATAATTTGTTTGGATTCTACTATTGTATTTTCAACACGAATATATGAAAGTACACCTACATGAATATGAATATACTAGAATGCTCATACAACAACACAAGTATATATGTATAAAAGTATTCATATGCCAACATGGATATATAAGAGTACTCACATATCAAACCTAGTACGTCTATATGTATGAACACAATGAACCTAGTACTTGTATGTAAGAGTACTCACGATAAATCTACTACTTAACATAGTACTTGTGTTTAATTTATCATTACATAAAGGCCAAAACGATTATTCCCACCCAAGGTATAGTGAACTCCCAATTCTCACCTAACAACTTTCAAAAACCCAAACACCCATCCATGGTTTGAAAAACTAACACTTAACCTCCAAAATTAAGTTAAGATTAAGGACAAAATTGTCTTTTAACAATAATACTTAACATTTATATCATTTTACCCCTTAATTTAAAAAACTAACAATTTTGTCTAAAATTGAGTTTTAAAAAGTGACATTTTCTTCTATCTAGGGTTTCCAATTTCATCGACGAATTTCTGGCCAACGATGGCCGATCTCTCTCCCTCCTTGTGTCCTCTCTCCCTCCGGTGTTCAATATTGGGCTAACAACGTCTGGATTTGGAGAAATCCAAACGAAATCCAGACGAAGAGTCGAAACTCTTTATCCGAATTTTCATCATCTAGACTAAGTTGGCTTTGTTTGGATGACGATGACGGTCCAGAAGAGACCAATCTCCTCATTTGGACTATCGTCATCATCTAGACGAAACCAACTTTGTTTGGATAACGAAGATCCAAACGAAGAGTTTCGACTCTTTCTCTAGATTTTATTTAGATTTCATCAAATCTAGATATCGTCTATCCAATATTGAACACCAGAAGAGAGAGAGATCGATCATCGTTGGTCGAAAATTCATCAACAAAATTGGAAACCCTAGGTAGGGGGGAAAATGTCACTTTTTAAAACTTAATTTTAGACGAAATTATTAGTTTTTCAAATTAAGGGGTAAAATGATATAAATGTTAAATATTATTGTTAAATGATAATTTTGCCCTTAATCTTAACTTAATTTTGGAGGGTAGATGTTAGTTTTCCAAACCATGGGTGGGTGTTTAGGTTTTTTAAAGTTGATTGATGGGAATTTGGGAATTCACTATACCTTGGGTGGGAATAAGGCTTTTGGCCTTACATAAAACACTCTTCTTCTCACACTTGTGCTTATAGGTAATATGTGAGATATTACGTTGTTTAGAGATATAGTATTATATTCAAACTCTCAAAATTTTATTTTTATTTAAAATTGGATTCTTTTTTAGATAGTTTTTATAAAAGTATTATTATATATACATATATTTTTTATATAATTTGAATACACAGATAATATGTTATCATGTATTAGACGTTATTTTATCTTAAATTCATATTCTTAAATGTCAAAAGTGTGTATATATAGTTTTATTATTTTTATAAAAATAAATAATTTTATATAAAAATATATAGAAAACCAAACCTCAGAGATTAACAAAACCAATGAAACACTAAAACTATCAAAGAGAAAACTTGAGTTTGAGTCTCTATCATGACTTATAAAATTCTTACTTACTCAATGTAGTAATTATAAGTTTAATTATTTAGAATTTACTCGTACAATTAATCCAGATGAAATTTTTCTTATTTCAAAAAATATATATATAAAATAGAAAAACAAATTATAATATTTCGGCAATCAAGAATATGTTGTAATTAATATGTTATGGGTAATTATTGATGCGATTCATAGACACCATCAACTTTTGAACAAGGAATAGAAACTCTTAGCATCCAATGACCACCTATTTGGATACCATCCTAGATTTAAAAAAAAAAAAAATTAAAAAGTAGTTGGATTTTATATTATTAATTTCTAGATGTCACAAAAAAATAACTTATTAAATATGCTCGCAACCTTAGCCTCCACCCTCCTGCTCTCTTCTCTGTTGCTCTTATCTCAGTAAATACATTGTAATTAAATCTAATTAATTTATTTCTTTGCTATCATCTAATATATGCAACTAGTTAGAAGACAGACGTAAAGATTAACAAAATTGGTAAAATATTAGAATTTTTATAGAGAAAATATAAGTTTTTTTAATTATGTTTGTAAAACTTTAACTTACCTAATATAATAATTGTAAGTTTGATTACTATATCTGTATCTCAGATTTATCCGTCTAATCAATATGAACGGAATCCCGGTTAATAAAAAAAAAAAAAACCTAACCGAAAGACTTTTATTTTAATCACATGCAACGTGATGAAAGAATGTTGGGAGCCACCATTGAAGTTGAGTTTTGATGAGCCAGAAGGTAGATGTGATCTTTTCTATCATTTAATCATTATATAATATAATTTATATTAGCTTTTGATGTTGATTTTACATAACAAATATCGGGAATACATTTTTTAAAAGGTCTATATATTCAGAGATAATTTATATGAAGCTGCAAAACTTAATGCTGGGTAAGATGTCTAGGTGTGGGTTGAGTTTATAGTGATGAATAAATAGGACAAAAGGCTTAATCAAGAATGAGAATAAAGAAACTTGTATAAGGAAAGTGTATGAACGTAGCAAGTGATACTTTATATATAAAGTTATCTGTATATACAAACTTATCTATATAAACTAAGTTAATAATATTTAATTGGGTGTGAAGTAAGAGAATCGAATCACAAACTATCACTTTAGTTTATATATATAAGTTTATACAGTTTGTTTATTCGGATAATTTTATTTGGACATAATATATTCCCATTGCCTCAATTTAATTAACAAATATACTTTCTTTACCAAGGGCATAGAACAGAAGCATGCATGATTAAGCATATAATTAACTTGGTAGGCCCTCCATATATCGGGCTGCTGTTAATAAAAAATGATATCATTTTGTGTGGGAACATTTAACAAAGTTGTCTTGTACGAATCCATAAAAAGAAGGTCGGATTTTACCTTTTTTATATGCATGATTCTATGTAGGAACAGTACAAGTTCATTTTGTAAGGCTGAAGCAAGTATAGATTATAGTTTGCAGACTAGATGAGTTCTGTCAGATTAAAGAGAGATTGAATTGTTACAAATTTACAAGCCAGGGTGGGCTGTATTTGATAGGACGTCTCGATTTGTATTCTGGTTCTACAATGGCTAAAATCCAACGTCACAGCAATTGTTTATAGTGGCTCGATTAAAGAGATCAGATTCTTTCGTAGAGCTGAATTCTGGGAACGCTGCATTAAATCATAAAACTTATTCCGCCCTCAAGACTGTAGCAATGATAAGGTTTTACTGGGTAAGTTTAAAACACTCATACTCTCATTCTCCTATTCGAATTTATTAATAAAAATATTATTTAATTAAAATTATTTAAAAAATTAAAAATTTATCATATTATTTTATTTAATTTAAAAATTAATAATTTTTTATTCAAAATTTGATAAGTAATAATTTTTCTTTTATATTTTACTTTTTAATACTCGTCTCTTTTCTAGTCATGGGTGTTTTTGTCATCTTTATTGGAGAAAGACTAGAGGGAGAGAGAGTGTTGACAACAAAAGAGGTGATGTTCATCATAGAGGAGAAAAATTTTTAAAGGGAAAATAACCACTTTTTAAATCTTGAATAAAAGAGAATTATTAAATTTTTAAATTAAGAGAGAAATCTGATAAATTTTAGTTTTTTAAAAATATATTTAATTAAATAGTATATTTATTTTTAACTCTAACAATAAATTTTAATAAAATAATAAGTATTTAAATTTTTTTAAACTTAACAGATAAAATTTTGTCATTTTAACAAACCTTAAGTGGGAATAAGTCTTTTAACCTTAAACATCCACAAATAATCATCTTTGAGCTCGTAAAGTAATATAAATTATGGTAGTAGTCAAATTGCATGCATTTTGTATCATAAATCAAAATTTTAATTTTTTTTGGTATTGTATATCATTTATCATATAAGATACACATTTTTTAATTGTAATAATAACATAATAAAAAAGTTTTAATTATATATTATCATTATAAAAAATATCACAAATATCATTTAAAATTTTATTATTTTTCAGATATATTTCTACTATATTATCACTTCTCTACAAAAAAATATTAATTCATATTAATAATATTAATAATACTGTGTATTAGATTATTTATCTATTATATTTACCAATTTTTTATATTTTTTTTCGTATTTATCATATTATATCTTATCATACATTTCATGTATCAATAAATATAGATAACTATGATAACAATAAAATTATGGATACATATTTTTATTACACAATTTAAATATACAGATAATATATTATTATCTGATTGAGTGATTTTAAATTAAATATAAAGTAAAACTCTAATCCAATAATAATATATTATTTATATATATAAATTATGTATAAAAATATATACACATATTATTACTCCTGTGTTAAATAGTTGCCTTCCCTAAATGCATGTCCATATTAAAGCTTTTTTCAAAAAACAAATCCTCTAAGATACGGAAAGTCTAATTACACAGAATACTATTCTTATTGCTCGAGTGTTTGGGGGATGGACACAACTATTGTTTATACTGAGAATCCATCTTCTTTAAATGAGCTTTTCATATCAAAGCTTCATTCCCAAAACTGTGTCAATTAAGTTGATTAACTTGATGGTGGAATGAGTACAAGCATGATAAGACAAAACAGATTTTCATATTAAAAACCTACTTTTATGATTGCTCAATGTCTTATATCTACTTTTCTTTGTTCTATTATACCCTTTTTTTTTTTTCTTATTTTCTTTTTCTTTAATTAGTTTAGTTTGTGTGGGATTTGGAAAGTTTTGTTAAATCTCTCTTGTTCCAAAAGTTAGCTCAAGGGATAAAGTTTTCCCTCATACTTATATACCTACTCTTCACTTGTTTTCTAACCAATTAAGGATGTTTAATAATCTTTCTTTAATCATGTATTAAGTCGTTAGTTCAACACTACTTACAACAAACCCAACACTAACCTTCCCTCAACTTGAGTTTCTACCCTATGAGGAGTGAAGAAGGTGAGACCTCCCCTTTATAAGCATTCGAGAATGAGATTTTACCAAGTTTATAGCTAGAATCACATAAACCAATACCTTCCCATGAAGGAAACGCTTTTAAACATTGAGTTTTGATACTTGTTATGCGAAAACACAAGATATTCGTAATGAAAGCCAACATTTTATGTGGAAACTGTAATCAAGAAAAACCACAAGCAAATGATAGAGAAATTCAATATACTAAAGTTTAATTACCAAGATAATGCAAGAGATTGATAGTTCTCTTGAATGTCAAATGCAAAAACTTTAAAATACTAGCCACTTTATTAAGTTTCTCTCAAAACTTAATAAAATTCACACACTGCATATATTTATACCTAGAATAAAATGATCATTCCACTCTATAAAACATCTCATTCCAAATGGAACAACCATTTCATTCTATGGAACAACCCATTAGAATAACCAAAGAGCTTACAAAACGACCAATGAACAACTAGTGGAACAACCTCATTTTAATTTGGTACAACACTTGTCATGCTTGTTCACTTTATTAGAATGTCTATTCTGATACTAAAACTCCCAATTTTTTCATTTGGAATGTCTATTCCTAAATTTGGGTCATCATATCCAATAATATCTACCTTGACATGAATTCATCAACACGAACCAATTCAAATTTAATCTTCAACATAATTCTTTACCTTTTTCACAAAAAGTCCTTAAGAGCATACTCAACGCTGAATAACAATCAAGTTTAAGCAATGCTCAAACTTGCTAATTGAAAAATATTTGGTGAGCATGTCAACTAGATCATTTACAGTACAAATATTCTTGATGGAAATATCTCCCTAGCAAACACATAATATACAATGTAATACCTGACATCTATATGTAAGATTCTCTCATGGTATATCTAGTTTTTGGTCAAGTGAATACTTTAATTGTCACAATAAATAACAATAGAATTCAACCTAAAAGTGATTTCACTCACCAAAATTTTGAGTCAAATTTCCTACTTAATGTCTTTGTTAAGACCATGTGTTCTACCTTTGTGGTCAACTAAGCAATAGTAGATGGAACAATAGCCTTCCATTGACTACACATCCTTCCAAGGTGAACACATATGTGGTCAAAGATCTTTTCTTATCAAGATCTCTTGGATAGTCTAAGTTCACAAAACTCATCAGAATGTCACTACTCCTACCATACTCCAACCATGCATCCATGCTGCCTATCAAGTATTTAAGGATCCACTTAACAATTTCCTAGTGTTGTTTGCCTAGATTTGCTAAATACTCATGACATTGTTACCTTGTGCAATATCTAGTCTGGTACACACCATCAAATACATAATGCTACCAATTGCATTGGTATATGAAATTTATGATATATGACTTATCTTATCATATAGTGTAGGTCACAAGTCTTCTAAAAACTTGAAACGAGTTGCAAAAAGAGTAGCCATTGGTCTAGCCTTTTTCATGTTAAACCTATTCAATACCTTTTCTGCAAAAGCCTTTTGGAAAGAAACAACTTTCCTTTTGATCTATCTCCAATGATCTTAATTCCAAAGATTCTTTTAGCAACTCTTAAATCTTTCATATCAAACTTAGAACTCAATTGCCATTTCACCTTTTATATCTCAATCATGTTATATGTTGCAACTAACATATTTTCCACATAGAATGATAAGTATAAATGAGTACCATTTGGAAGCTTCTTGAAATAAATATGATTATCATAATTAGACCTCTTAAACCTAACCCTCTTCATGAAATATTCAAATCTCTTGTGCCACTACCTAGGTGATCACTAAAGATCATAAAAGGATTTCTTCAACAAAAACACATGATCTTCTTTACCATGATTTTCAAATTCCTCTAGTCGACTCATATAAATCACCTTATCAAGATAACAATGAAGAAAAGTAATTTTCACATCTAGTTGTTTTAACTTTAAATCATTTGTTGCAATCAAAGACAATAAAATATGAATGGAAGTATGCTTAACAACTAGTGAGAACATTATTAAAATTTATGCATTGTACATGGTTGTAATCTTAAGCTACTAACATGACCTTGTACCTCATATCTAGAATGTTTTAATTATCAATCTTTTTTTTATAGACCCACTTACAATCAACTATCTTTTCTATTTCTAGAGACTTCACAAGTGTTTATGTTCGATTCTTCTATAAGAATTGAAATGCTTCTTGCATAGTTAAGATCCAACTTACAACATTTTCCAAAGATATGACTTCCTTATAGCTTTTAGGTTCACTATACTTCACTTCTTCAGTTATGACAATGCAATATGCAAAGTCTAAATAGTCGTACTTCTTTAGTGGTCTAATTGTTCTTTTAGGACTATCTTAGCAAGGTTGTAGTGTTGCTATTTTTGTTCCTCTTGAACCTACTCTTACACGTCTAAATTCATTTCATCAATCTATGAATCACTTTATGCTTAAGTAGAACTAAAAGGTCAGTTGGGCTGAACATCAACTTTAAACTCCACTTATTTTTTTTATCTTTCTCCATGTTATCCTAAACAAATGACTCATACTTCACTTTCCTCTTTAAGAATTGAAAACTCATCAAATGTCACGTCTCTACCAATCATAGACTTAGAACCCTTTTGATATGTACACCATAACTTGTATCCCTTCCCAGTAGATAAATACTCAGGAAACACATATTTCTTTGCTTTAGGTTCTAGTTTTCCTTATTTTACATTAGCATAAATAAGACATCCAAACACTCTTAATACAAAGTAATCAACTAGTTGGCCACACCATACCTTTTCTACAATTGTGCACTTAATAGATGTGTTAAGAGATCATATCTATTAGCTAACCATACTTAATAACTAGTGAGAAAACTTTTTTCTTCAACCTACATTTGAAAGCATAAATGTAGCCTTTCTAAGTAGCATTCTATTCACCCAACTCCATTTTGCTGAGGAATACCTATATCATATCTATATTTTGCAATGACTTGATTCTTACAAATCTCATTTATTCATTGCAGAATTGTAACATGTTACATATTCTATATCTTTTGATGTGCTTTCTCATTTGCTTCTTAACTAGAGTGTTTTTGCTTCTTGAAAGTAGCAAACACTTGACTCTTCTTATTAAAAAAATAGGTCTACACTTTTTTAGAAAAGTCATCAATGAAGGTAACCATGTATCTAGCTCTACATCCCTTTGAAAGAACTTGGGTTGACCCTCAAAAGTCCGAATGAATATAGTCAAGAGTCTTTTTGGTCTTGTGTATGATTATGTTGAAACTCAATCTCCTTGTTTTCAAAATACACAATACTCACAAAACTTCAACACTCCAGTATGTTATCCCCATAACAACCCCTTTTAGCTCAAAATTGTGATCTCTTTCTCACTCATGTGATCAAGCCTTATAAGTCTTAGTTTGGTATTGTTCGGAAATAGAAGTGGTAATCGCATTTCATCTTGTAATTGCCGTGTTTGAGTAAGTGCTAACCACCATTAATCCCATAACTATAAAACCCTAGAGAAAATGCAAAATACCAATTCTATCTTCTTTCCGTCAATGACAAAACACACATAGAAACCCTGAGCACTCCCACACCCAAATTATTTTCCAGCCAAAATAGGATTCTCAACATAGTCTATTAGTAAGTGTACCATATATCTACTTATAATAACTTGTATGCGCATAAAGATTTCTCAATCTACTTTTGAGCCAATAATAATATTTAAACACACAATCTTATAAAAAAGTGGCGGCGTAGCTATTAAAAACATGTTGCATAATCAACTTTGAAATGGGTACGTCAAAATCACAACACCTATACATAAAATACGTGACAAAAACATTTGCTCTTGAGAGCATCCATATCTTAGCTTCCACAGGGAGTAAAATTCTTCAATCGATTGAAGTAGCTTCAGTAACTTCAATGGCAAGCTATTACAGCAAGAAGGCATTGGATTCTCCCAACACAAACTTTTTAATGTTTCTTCAACTGTTGATTTAAATTTCATGGATAAGACAAATTGTGCTATATGCTTTAGCAATATGGAGCAGTAATGCATATGTGGATATGATAAATATTCTCATAATTAAAGGCTCAAAGGAGCCAGCTTCTACCTCTGTTTATTCTACCCCTTATTCATTATTCATATACATCTATCTATCTACGTTATATTCAATCTTCACATATATTCCTCAGCCTCAAATCAGTTCTTGGTCAAATTCAAATTCAGGAGACTATGTATTAAACTAGCGAACACCCACAATAATGAGTGGTTCAAGTGACAAAGGCATAAATGTGGACCATCCATGGTTGGCTGTAATTGTAAAGTAAATACAGATGCCCATGTAAGAGAGTTTGGTACAAGTAATATGTTTAGGAAGGGTATTGTTACAATTACAAGTGATTAAGTATGTTAAACTTTGAATCCCAGGCAACATAATATTGTAATTTATTTAATATAATTTTATTATGATCCTCAATTAAGGGCAGCAGCTGAGCACTCTTCGATCTTTGGCCAGTCCACATGGAGAAATAAGTGGAATATTATACACAATAATAAAACTACACATACTCACTTTAAGTATACCAATAGATATACACTTGATATGTGTTATCATATAATTAAGTGATTTTGAATTAAAAATAAAATAACACTTAATTACATTATAACATATATAAATAAATATTTATTTATATATTCAAAATAGGTACCGATAGTATTATCCTTATAAAATTGTTTTTTGATCATAAATTCTCAATTGTTTCTGGAAAGATTAGGTACATTCCTACTTTAAATATAAAGATGGGGCAACACAGATGGATGGTCAGATTTATAGGAAATTGTACAAATAAAACTTCACCCTCCCCACCCATTGGAAGAGAGATATATACTATACAATATATTCCTTTCCAGACAATTAATAGACCTTGAGTAGTTAAGGAGTTTATTAGAGCACTTTAAATATTGGTAATATTTCAAGATAACATGTTTAACTTCAAGAATTCATTCATAGACAACTATGTTCTGGAGCAATATTATACGTATTCATTTTTAAATACATTAATAGATATATATTATATATATTATCACGTGATTAAATATTATTTTATCTTTAATTCATAATTATTTAAATGTCATATATTAAATATAACCTATTGATATACTCAAGTGATTACATATCGTTATAAATTTTGTTACTCTTTAATTAATTAATTTATTAATTCTGGTCAACCACTAGCTAGAGGAATTAATGTTTTTTATATCTATATAAACGAACTCATCTATCCATTTTTCACTTCCAAAATATCCGCACCAAATTGCTGATAATTTTAAAGAAATTGTTGTGCAGCAAAAGGATTATTGGGAAAGCTTCCCAGATCCCTTGGCATGGATATAAAATTCCACATGAGGCAGGTAGTCGTCGGCTAAAATACTCTGCTTTGATCCTGCTGTACGTAAGGGAGTGTCTTTTGGTAAGCGCATGAAAATACACAAACCAAAGCAAAAGATGAGTGTCGTATTGGCGAACTAACCAGTATAAAGCAAAGGGGCTCGCCTCCATGTCACCAGCTAAGCCCTCTCCGTTCGAGAAAGTGCATGCAACACATATTCGCTTCTACCTATAAAGTTACCAACCCATCAAGTGAAGTTAAACTACGCTAAAATTTGGAAACAAAAACAAATTCTTGCCTTAACCCATCTTCTCTTCTCTTCTCTTCTTCTTCTTCTGAGTTGTCTCTTCATATATATATATATTTATATATATATATCTATCTATCTCTGCTCTAGGAGCAGTATAAGAAGCTTCTTCTATAAATTCTAGGAAGAAACAAAGCTACTTAGCAAAATCCAAATTATATATGGGGAGGAGTAGTTTTTTCTTTAGGGCGTTGTTTGGAGCTGTTGCAGTGACTGGTTTTATCTTGCTTTTGTTGATTGGAAGCCTGGAAAGTGGAGGAAACAAAGCCACAACAACATTATCTACTCAATCAGCAGGAAATCGAAATCATGTGGATTCTTTAGCAAGAGAGAAATCGATTAACCGTCAGGAGTTGGATCTCAATTACATGAGCAAAAGAAGAGTACCCAATGGACCAGATCCTATTCATAACAGGTACTAACTTGCTTGTGTTTCCAAGTAATTAATTAATTTTCATACTCTATCTCTAATTATTCTTAATTACCCGGTTCTGACTTTTCTTAGTTGATATCATGGAAATGAATTTCGAACTTTGAACTGTTATCAGGCATATTTGCACGTTCTATGCTTTTTTGGTGAATTTCTGGTGTTTCTATAAATTAATTATATATCTGTGAGAAGCACTATCTCCATTTTTATATCTTTCCAGCTCTCATAGCCATATCTTCCAAATATAATGGTAGACCTCCTAAAATATTATTCTTGTTTCAATTTTCCTGGTATTCTATACATGAAATTAGGCTTTGTCTTTCATGGAATTAAGTGATATTTATAATATAAGTTCTAGAGGTTTTGTTTTCATGCTTCTAAGATAAGTTTTAAGGTTTTGTGTTCATGCTTTTACTGTTTCATTGTATACTAAAATCAATGTCTTTTTAATTATTTTACCTTCATTTAACCTTAGGAATAAAACTTTGCATGTCTCTCCACTTTATTCCTTCCCACTGCCTGCCCCTAATCATGATTCTTCAAAGTTTATCAACATTTTTTATTGTTCTCTACATTTATGAGCCCTTTACAACTCTCCATTTTTATGGTATCTCTGCCTTTGCCTTTTTCTTTATCTCTACTTTTTTATCAAACCTACAATATTTTTTCGTAATTATCTGATTATGAATTATCAAAACTATTTATACAGTTATTATAAATACTATTTTTATGATTATAATAATTAATTATCTATATTTTCATTAAAATTAAATAAATTTATAAATTTAACAAGAGAAAAATTATTGTTAAAAAGTTTAGTTTTTATTGTTAAAAAGTTTTAACAACTAAAAAAATTTTATTATTGTCTATCATTATAAATTTCCCATTAATGAAAAACCTATAATGATAGACAAACTTTTTAAAGAAATAGATTTTAAACCACAATTTTTTTCTTATTAAAATTATAAATTTATTTTGTTTTAATAGAAATATAAATAATTGACCGTTAAAATAATCAAAATATTATTTATAATAATTGGATATTTATCCATTCATTTTTTTACTTTTGCTAATGCCAGATATTTTTGTAGTGAGTTGAGCACTTAGCCTTTCATAAGCCTATTAAAGTTACCAACAAATAAGCAATACACCAACAAAACAAAAGCCACCATTAACTTTGTAAGTTTTAACAAAATCCTGGTTGAATTTCAGGAGAGCTGGGAACTCTAGAAGACCTCCTGGGCAATCGTAGGTAGCAAAGATAGGAAAAGCCACCAAAAAAGGTACGCAGAAGATGAAACAAGGGGATTATGAGAAATGGTGGAATATATTTTGAGGATCCCAGAAGGCCTGCAACTATATTTCTAATTTAAACAAGTAAGATTTCTTTTGGGCAAGGTTTTATCAGGGGTGAAGACATGGAAGTTACTGTGACTTTACACAGAAATTAATACGTACGCTTGCAAAGAATCCAGAAGATGAACAGCCTTGTAGAAACTCTACTTTATTAGTGTTTTGACTGTTCTTTTTTTTTTTTGGCGGGGGGTGGGTGGGGGGGTGTGTGGTTTATCAATTGAAGATTTGTGTGATGAGTTGTGTAGAGAAAGAAAAAGTGAGACGGATGATAAATAGACATAAATATTTGCCTGTAAATTGAAGTCAATAAGCTTGAGCAGCCATGCATGCATGTACCATCTCTATCAATCTTTCAATCAACAAATACTATTCGACTTTGGGTTTGGCTTATTTAAAATTTTGAATAATTTATTAGGCTTAAACTATATATTATAAGAAAGCTGTGGAATAAGTTCTCAAACTAATGAAGAATCAAAGGTAGGAGAGCTAAAAGGAAAGGCGATTGCATCTTGTGTTAGTTCTTTTCCCTGGATTCTTTGGCGGGGGAATTAATACAACCTAACATACTGTTTTGGTCTTTGGTCAAATCAAAACAACATGAGGTTCTTCCAGTCTCGGTACAATCAAATTCAAAGCTATATGATCAAATTTCAATTTAAAAGAAGCAATTTTCTTACACATGGACCATTACTCTGTTCGGATTGTCTATTCCAAAAGACGTAAAACTCTATTTTCATTAACTAATCTCAGAACTCAACTACTCTTTCAAAATAGTGAATGGTTTTAACTTTAATATATTTGTAAGTTTTCAAAACTCATATTATGCTAGAGCATCTCACTTTTAAGTGGGTTTAGATTGATGGAACAAAAAGATTTTACTAGTAATATATGTTTTATTTTTTATATATATTATTTTATTAAATTGGTATATAATAAAAATTCTAATCTTATAGGTAATATAAAAGATAAAAAATATTTTTTAATTAAATTGTGTTATATATATTATTTTATTAAGTTGGTATATTAAAGTAATTTTGATTTTGTTATAATTATATCATTAATTACTATTTTTTTAAGATAAAAATATCATCATTTTTAATTAATATAATAAGTAACGCGAAGAATATTTTAGGATAATTATATTCAAAGATATTTAAGTGAAATAATATGTTAGTATTTTTTTTATTAATTATCTCTAATCAAACATAATAATTATTTATACTGACCAATTTTTACTAAATTTTAACGTAATAATTTATGTCCAATAATTTTTTAGGTAATATATGTTTGTGATAATCTTTCATTTTTGTAATGAGTAGTGTTATATGTATAATTTTATACGTAAATAATGACATATCACTATGTGATTATGTAGTTTAAAATTAGAAATAAAATAATATTTAATTATACAGTGATACTTTATTATTTATATATAAAATTATGTATATTATTTGTATATATAATTTTATTAATTATTTTATTGTAAGGGTTTTTTTTTTCTTTCAAAGAGAAAAGTCAAAAGAGGCTTTGTACGTATGCACAAGCTGCAGAAAGCTTTTTAACCCACGCAATCTTTAGGGTTTTGGATTAATTCATCTTTGAGTCTAAAGGCCAAAAGACATATTCCCACCCAAGGTTTGACAGAAACCCAACTCCCATTTATTTATTATTGAAAATTTAAATTCCTGTTTTAAACTATTAATAAAAATAATTAATTTTAAAAGTAAAATCGTTATTTAATAATTAATATATTAAAAATAATAAAATATTATTTATTTTCCTCATAAGTTTAGAAAATTAGTAATTTTCTTTTAGAATTAAATTTTCAAATCTTACATTTTTCTCTTAAGGTTTCTCTCTCCCCTTTTTAAGCACCAAAACCAATGGTTTCGCTCTCCCTCCTCTTTTTCGGTGCCAAAACCAATGGTTTTGCTCTCTCTCCCTTTTTTCAGTGCACCTTTGACGTGTTTCCCCCTTAGTGACCATCTTCGTCACTGGACGAAGACATCGCTTTTATCACTAAATGAAGAATAGTCACTAAAGGGGGAACACACCAGAGATGCATCGAAAAAGGGGAGGGAGAAACTCTAAAGGAAAAATATAAGATTTGAAAACTCAATCTTAGAGAAAATTGTTAATTTTATAAACCTATGAGAAAAATAGATAATATTTCATTATTTTTAATACATTACTAATTAAATAACAATTTTATCTCTGGAATTAACTATTTTTATTAATTTTATTAGTTTATGGGCGAGAGTTTAAATTTTTTATAGTTAGCAGGTGAGAGGATAGTTTTGCATCAAACTTTGGGGGGACATAGTCATTTGGCGGAGTCTAAATTAAAACTGGATTCAAATGGCCAAAAAGGGCAAAAGGTAAAAGAGACTGAAATTGGTGCTTTTTGTGGCATGTGAAGAAGCTGCCAAGCGAAGAACAACCCTGCATCACTGCATACAAACAAAGTGTGATTAGATATACGTTAATGTCTCTTTTTCTTGAAAATATAAGAAAAATCATGTCAAGTAAATTCCACTTTATTTAAAGAATTGCAAACATTATTACTTTGTTTACATGACAGAATGTAAAAAGTTAAATTATCATTCAGTAAATGGGAAATTTAGAATATATTCTTGTTCAAAGTCCCAGATGACATAACACCAGAAAGAGAGGACAAAACAGAAAATTAAAGGGAGTTTTGTGGAAGTGGCAAATAAAACAAATTTTAAAATTCAAAAGCTGAATGGATCTTCCTTCAATCTTATTTTGTTTTCTTTGACCAAATTCATTTTCATCACTTTGTGTCTTTGACCCTCATCATCACCCAACAAAGGCCGGATCACCGTTTTCCACCTGAACTTTGATACAACTATTTTTCCAACCTACTAAGTTTAAAAAAAAAAAAAATCTATTTTCTTATCATCTACCAATTCAATACAAATCACCATCACAAAATTTCTCAAACCCACAAATAAAATTTAAAAAATAGCAAGCATGGGTTATGGATTCTGCGTGCATGTGTCTAAGGGTATTGGTAAGCACACAGTCAACTAATGACTTTGTACGTGTGCATCAAGACTCAGTGGAGACAAATGTGCAATGGTAGGCAATTGGGTGGATGGTGGAAGTCACACAAAAACAAACTTAGGTGTGGGTGAGAAGAGGACATGATAAATGGCTGGTGGGCAATTGTTGATGGATGGTGGAGAATAGGTTGGCATTGGTAGATAGGGGAGAACTGAACGTTGCAGCATCACACAAAATCAAAACTCAAGTCCTTTAAGTCACAATTTCACATACCAAAGTAGTTGTGGTGAGATGGGATGGACAAAATCAATGGTATCTAATTAAACTATAGCCGTTCTATTGAAAGGGGAGAGGACAATGCAACCTAAGGAAAAAGCAACGTAACAAAAAAAGTTGTTATAGTTCTAACAAGGTCAAGGACAAATAAATAACAATAAGACAATAATCTTATCGTTACTAAAACATAAATAAACCATCAAGAATTTGAAGGGTCTATGCACTAAAAGATAATTTTCTCTCTCCTCTCACTAGAATTTGCCTCCCCTCCTTCCCTTGCACCCTTGGAAAACATTAACATTAAAATTAACTAGGGATGGATAAAACTTTAATAAATTTTGTTAAGACAAACTATGATTTAGATTGGTAAAAACAGAAGGCATTTTTGTCTTTTTACTAACTTTAAAAAATTAACAAATTTATTAACAATTTAATGAACAGGTGATAAAATGAACTTTTTAAACTTAAAGAGTGAAAAAACCATTTCAGAAAACTTTTGGTCGGGAATATATTCGGCCCAAGGAAACAAACGAATAACAAGAATGTTAAAATCAAATTAAATAAAAGAAAAAATCCGACACGTGTCACTCTCCTTTGCGACATTGACTCGGCGGAGCCACCGGAGACAGAAAATTTTCCTTCCTTACAATTTTCGCCAACACAAACAAAAATAATACAATATAACGTATAACAAGTTGTTTTTTATTTGAATTAAAAAAATAAAAAAACACAAACATCATTATCATTGTCGTTTGAAATTGAATCTCCATTTCATTTCATTTGCATTTGGGTTTCATTTCACTGTCCTCCTCTTCCCCACCGTTTTTTTTCATTTACAAAACATATTATTCGTATACGCACAGCATTTTATTTTATTTTTTTATGAAATAAATAACACCGTAATGAATCAATGGTAGAAAGATCGAAATCACTGCGATCATCAAAACGATTCGTTTTGTTAATCGGAAACCCTAAGCGTATCGTTTCTCTGTTTTTCTAGGCTTTTGATCTATAGATACGTGGATCTGCTGTGATCTGAAACGATGCCGTCACACGGGGATCTGGATAGGCAGATCGAACAATTGATGGAGTGCAAGCCGTTGTCGGAGGCGGAGGTGAAGACTCTTTGCGATCAAGCGAGAGCGATTTTGGTGGAGGAGTGGAACGTCCAGCCAGTCAAATGTCCAGTCACCGTATGCGGCGATATTCACGGACAGTTTTATGATCTAATCGAGCTTTTTCGCATAGGTGGCAATGCTCCCGATACTAATTATCTCTTTATGGGCGATTACGTAGGTGAGCTAATCTCTTCTTTTATTTTTCGATCTGTATTTTTAATTTTTATTTAATTCATGCATTTTATGTTGGTTTTTTCTTTTTTTTTTTTCATATAATACATGTATTATTATGTTGGTTATTTTTGCTATTAAAATTTTTTATTAGTGTATTGAGATTTATGCCAAATTTATAGAAACCGGCTTTTAATGTTATCCAATTAGATTGTATAAACAGTATTAGTGACTGCCCAAATGTTGTCTGACAGGTTTATCTTTGTTTCAATTTTGAAATTTGGGTATCTCGATGAAATTCAATGAAATTGAATGCTCTAGCACCTTTTAATTAGCTGTTACTTCTATGTAGATCGGGGGTATTATTCAGTGGAGACTGTCACGCTTTTGGTGGCACTGAAAGTTCGGTACAGAGATAGAATTACAATCCTGAGAGGAAATCATGAAAGCCGGCAAATAACTCAAGTGTAAGATTTATTTTCTGTCATTTGAGCTGTTTCACTGGAAATCACAGAGTAAAAATTTCAATACTGGTTGAAGCAGCTGTAGGCTGTAGTGATTATTTTTGCTTATGAAACCATGTCTTTCTTGTCCATGGCCCTACAACTCTTAGTTGGAACAATATATGAAAATACTATATATATAGATATACTTTTCATTGGGATCATTCTTTTGTGATAGTTAATTTTTATATTATGATTTTTAAATTATCTACACCACTTTGCTTTTTCTAGAGCAATGTATTGTGTCCTGAACTGTGGTTTGTGAAAGGAGCTTTGCATGTGATGTGACTTACACTATCCCCTTTTTCCCACATTCTATCTGAGTGTTTGCCCACTGTCAGAACCTGTTCCTTGGTGGGTAGGCTTAGAATGTGAAGATTTCATTGGACAATAAATCTAAAAAAATATACACAGAGAATTGTGTGATTCGCAGCCCAAATTACCATACACTGTTATTGAATCATAGGGTTGGAATATTATGTTTCTATAATATTCAGAGAAATATATATTTACTTTTAATGTGTTGTACACTACTGTGGCAATCATGGATTGCCTTAGACTATGCATTGAGCCAATCCTCAGTTGATATCAATAAATAAAAGTGGTTATTTTCATAGCTTTTACCATGTTGGGAGTTGCAATATTTGTAGGGATCATTACATAAATAAGTGCTTGCCTACATGTTCAATTACACAATATTCTTAATCGATGGAGTCTTGAACATGGTTAGCAGCTTACCCCTTTGCATACTTCTTAATTTGTTTGAAGAGTTATCAGTATCTTAGCTCCAGTAAAATTTCAAAGTTTTGTATGAGAATTCAACTGAATATATGCTTGTTTTGTGAGAGGTATTGGAAAGCAAGGGAAAGATTGGTTGGATAGAGAGAAGGGTGGGGAGGTTGTGTTGGGTGGAGAGAAAATGAATAAAGAGATGGTGGGGTAAAATTTTAGAATGATAATTTTAATTCCTCCATTTTTGTCTACTTCTGGATGAGTATTCTACGTCTCTCTACTTGTCTTCTGTGCATCAACTAAGGGATTGACGTTTCTTTTCTCTCTTGTTCTTTCCCTTGTCAGTTTTCTCTCTGTATTCCTACCAAACAATTTCTAATGATCTCCAGTTGATTTGAATTTGCCTTGTATAATTTTAATATTGATTTACCTCTTAGGTAGTGTTTAATAGAATTTGCATGTTATAACTTGCTATATTGTGGTATATGTTCTAATACACAGAATATAGGAATTTCTTATGTAAGGTCTGATGCATGCATTAGAGAGAGATGGAAAATAGATATTTATTTTGACTTCCAAATCAGAAATGAGTTAAGAAATAAGCTGAAAAAGAATAACTTACATGTTAAATAAGAATTGCATTACATGTCAGTGTGTCTTAGTTTACTTAAACTAATGATCTTAACAAATAACATGACAAGAATAACTAACATGTTAAATATGAATTACATTACATGTCAGCATGTCTTAGTTTACTTAAACTAACAATCCTCTTTTTAGATGATTATGTCTTTTAATAGGTAATCTGTTACATGAAGTTTGCATAGACAGTCCTTCATATAACTGGTTAGTTTGTTGAATGGTAACACTGCCGAAGCAAATTGTTATACTATTTCTTTTGATCAATGCTTTTTTGCATACATTACTGCAGGATCACCCTTTTGTAGGGAAACAATTATTCTGTTTTTACTATAAATTATGTAGCTCCCACTCATAATGCAGTTGTTTACTTTATTATCTCTCCCTAATGCAAGAAATAACAGAACAGTGTCATAACTGTTTTTTTTAATTTTTTGCCAGTGGTGTTTTTCTTTTCTCTCTATAGTCCAAAGTGCATTTAGTGCTGTTAGAAGATTTTTGAGTGCCATGGTCAACTGCTTGAGAGTGTGATTACACAAAAGGGGCTTTGCATTACATGGATAGATTTAAGTTTGAAGGATGTGGGCTGAGGCTTTATGACATGTGCATTGACCTAGACTTGGTTGATATGAAATGCTCTGATTGAAGCAGATGCATGCATCAGGGTGAGGGAGGGATAATGGGAGGAATAAGACTAGGGTAGTTATATGTTATGATGGCTTAGAAGATGGAAATTTTTTTTATCCTGATCGAGTTGATGTTGATACAGATTGTTTAGAAGATGGAATGATATACAAGTTTCTTAAGCTTCTCTTTGTCTCTGTCTCTCTCTCTCAAATACACACCCTCGTGCACATACACACACATGCACATACACAAGTGCAAATACACACTTGCATGCAGCACACTGCATATGCATGGACATACTTGGATGGTGATTATTTATGCTGTTGTGTTTCATGCAATTCTTTTGCTTTACTCTTTCAGGTATGGGTTTTATGATGAATGCTTGAGAAAATATGGAAATGCCAATGTCTGGAAATATTTTACCGACCTTTTTGATTACCTACCCCTGACAGCCCTTATTGAGAGTCAGGTTTGAATTGCACATTTTTAGTTGACTGTCTTATCTTGATTGATGCCCCAGCAACCTGTAACAACCCTTAATTTTGATTTGTTAGATCTTCTGTTTGCATGGGGGACTGTCACCATCTTTGGATACCCTAGATAACATCAGGGCATTAGACCGCATACAGGAGGTATGTCTAGAATGGCTAGGCTAAAGGTTTATATTTAAACACAATCAAGATTCTGGTATTTAATCATGGATTTGGTATGCTGCATGTAACAAAGCTGTATGTTGTTAATGATTGTTGCACATATGTAGGTTCCACACGAAGGACCCATGTGTGATCTGTTGTGGTCTGATCCAGATGACCGGTGTGGATGGGGAATATCTCCTCGTGGTGCTGGTTACACATTTGGGCAGGATATTGCAGCTCAGTTCAATCACACAAATGGACTTGCACTGATTTCAAGGGCACACCAGCTAGTCATGGAAGGATACAATTGGTGTCAGGTGTGACTGAGAGAACATTTAGGGATTATATTAGGTATGTTTATCACTTTCATTTATGATTTGTTATTAACTAGCATATAATTTTTCCTTTAGGAAAAGAACGTGGTGACTGTATTTAGTGCTCCAAACTATTGTTATCGGTGTGGGAATATGGCTGCAATTTTGGAGATTGGGGAGAATATGGACCAGAATTTTCTTCAATTTGATCCGGCGCCCCGGCAAATAGAGCCTGACACCACACGCAAGACACCCGATTATTTTTTGTAATTTTGATATTTACCTTGTGTTTGTAATTTCTGTTTGCTTCTTCTGTACCAGTATAGATGTGTCCTAAAAAAGAGGAGCTTTTGTTTAAGAAGTTGAGGTTGCTCGACATCATTCTTTCGTGTGGAGTTTGTCCTATTACTGCTTGTTAATGTGCTCACGGAATCCATAGGTTTACTGACATAAGGCACCAGTAGCCTATTGTCTTGTATATTGAAAAAAGAGGGCGGGAATAACATGTTATATATTAATCTGTAATTTCACATTTCCGAGTAGAAAACAGCATAATTGCAGCATTCAATGTTTTTAAAATCAGATCAGTGGTTTAATCAGTTGTCTCATTAGGTTATGGTTCGATTGATTTGATTGATTTAACCAAAAAATTGATTAGTTTAATTTATTACCAAATTATAATAAATAAATTTTATTTAAAAATTTTTGAAAAATCAAATATATTCACACTTATGGAGGTTATAATATATATTTTGTAGTGAATAATAATTATTCATTTGGTTGTAATAAAACAATTAAAATAAAAAAGTTTTAATTTTATGATATAGAAAAAAAACATAATTCTATAAATTATTGTAGAAGATATTTTAATAGATTTGGGATTTTTTTTTTAATTTTTTTTTAAACTTATTTTTCTTTATAAATATTTAGAAATTCATTTAATTTAATAAAAAATAATCTAATTATTTAAAACTAATTAAAATTTGGAAACATACTTTAAATTTAGGTCAAACCTTGTTTTGACCGGTTCAATTTTAATCGAGTTTGACCAGTTTATTAAACAAACAATTTTTTTATGTTAATTGGATTAGAGTTAGAGTCGATTTTTTATTCAATCAATTGAACCAATTAATTTGGTTTGATTTTAAAATCATTGAAAGCATTTTTCTCCTTTAAAAGGATTTCGTTACCCATACCGTGTGTTACAGTCGCCGTTGGTGTTCAACATGCAGGGATGGATATGAATAGCAGGCTTTTGCTGCTCCCAGATCCTTCCAGCTCCCACTCCTCTTCTGGCAGGACAGCAGTCCGTTTTCTTCTTTATGTAGACAACTGACCATCTTAGGAGCAACAGAGACGATACTACACTTTATCAAAAGCAGTTAAAAGAAAAATGTGAGTCTACATTTTAGGCCAAAAGAAAGACTTGTTCCCATCCATGTAAATCTAAACTAACATTTATTAACTTTCAAAAATTTAAAATTACATCTACAAGTCAAATTCTATTAAAATTTTTAGTCAAAATTAACGGCAAAATTGTCATTTAACCAAAAAAATTTAAAAACTAAAATTTTATTACATTTTATCTACTCTGTTTAAAAATATAATAATTTTATCCCCAACCCAAAATTTGAAAAGTAGTTATTTTCTCTCTAAGGTTTTTTTCTTCTTTTCTCTGGTGACTTATTCCTTCCCAGCCATCGGTTGACCTTCCCTTGTTCTCCCTCGACCAATCAATGGTGGAACCTTCTTAGATCCTATAGGTGGCAACATCCAATTAAATCTCAGCATCCAGTCTAGACCAAAACTCATCTAAACGTCAACGCATTCAAACAAAATCATCTGGATGATGAAAGCTTTCATTTGGATACATTGTCATCCAAATGAGTTTTAAAGAAGATCTCAACCAAGACTTCAACAACAATGATTTAAGGTGGATTCGACAATTGTTGGATACGGAGATGATGGACGCTGAAGAGAGCCAGGTTAGGGGTAAAAGGTGAACAATTAATTGAGCCATTTGATGTTTCTGCTCTCAGAATCCAATTTATTTTTCATTGAATTTGTACAATTGATTTCAATATTATATAATTTACACTGATTCCATCTTCATACCGAATACTAAATTTGAGTTTATGTTAGGGGAATTTTAGGGAAGTATGGAATCGCCCTGATGTGATGGGTTTCCCAGCATTGCATGCAGCGGTGTTTGCCCTCTGTATTAGCGGATTGCAATGGGTTTCCCAGCATATGGACATAGATGCTTGAGATTGTCAAAAATTTGAGAAGAAGGGAGGGCTCTGTAGATTGAAGTTCGTGTTGAATGCAAAAGTGCCAAACGTGGCCACATCATTAATCGAAGATGGTACCACTACTACCAATGACCACGGACACTGATGTAGCAGCAGAGAAATATTGATGTCGTGGCACAAAAAGGGTTTCTTGATTTCATTGGAATTTCACATCCTAATCCATCTAGGACTCTTCCAAGGACACTTGTACATGCTCTATAACTGTAAATAAAGGGAAAGCCATGAGATAAAGACAAGAGAAGCAATAGCAATTCAAAGCAAAGAAGTTTCCCCCTTGTCATCAACCTACCAATTTTCCTAAGCTATCCTACTCATTATTACTTACTTGTTTGTCCTCATGATTGTGAAGTAGTAAATCACTTGTGTTGAAAATAATCACTTGATTCAATAGGTTTCTTCTATTATATTAAACTAAAGTGTTTGCTTTAAGTTATTTGATAAAGAGAAAATTGGTTTAGAGATTGTTTAATCCAACAATATAGTAAAGAGGAATGGAAGTAGTCAAGCTTGTGATATCTTTTGAATTTATATACTTGAAAGATTAGGAAGATAGGAAATGTTCTTATTATCTTGCATTATATGATTAACGGTGGCTAATGATCCTTTGATCTTGTTTAATTCATACTTTTGGAATCGATTGAAATGGATATTGCTTTGTTAGAAAGATTATTAAAGAAACATCAACATAATTTGCTTTTTTTTTTTTTTAATTGTGGTTGGTGTTAGCTTTACTTATAAAGCAAAATAATAAATTTTGTTACTCAAGTTGAATCCACCCCTACTTCAACGATTAATGCGGTAAGTTTATCTCAAATACAAATTTATTTGAAATTTTGAGTATCAATGAATGCAAAATTTGGTCAAAATACTTGGTTTATTTTTAAAAGGCCAAATCACTATGTCCCACCCAAGGTTTGGTAAACGACTAATCTCATCTATTAAGTTTGGAAAACCCAATTTTGCACCCATATGTCAAAATCAACTATTAATTTCAACCGTCAAAAAGTATTTATATCGTTTTTTTCAAATATTATAGTAGAGATATATTGTAGGATATCAATGTTTTAAGAACTTATGAAGGGTAAATGAATATTTTCCCTATTTTATTTAAAAAATTTTCATACTCATCTCATATATTATAAAAATATAATAATATCAATAGTTTATAATATGACCTTTATATGCTTTATTTATTATGTATTTTTGGGTGTAATTATAAATTTTAAAAATATTAGGAGGTATATTAAAATTTTAAAAATTTCAAAAACACCTGAAACTTTTTTCAAATTTAGAAAACCCTTAAAATTTTTTAACACCCCTAATATCTTTAAAAATCACATTGACACTTTTATTTATAATTAAATTAATAATTTTTAATTAAAATTAATATAAATTAGGGTATAAAATTATTTAATAAAATCTTAGTAGTGAAGTGTTATTAGGTTTTTTTTTCTTTTTAGTAATTTTTATAAAAAAATAAAAAAAAGTTAACAAAATTTGTTGAAAAATTTAATTGATGAGGTTTTTTTTTTAAATTTAATGAGTAAAAATATGCCATTTCATAAAACCTCAGGTGGGATTAGCCATTTGACCTTCATTAAAAATAAGATTGGAGATAAAGCTAGCGTGATTACGGATGGCAATGGGGAGGGGCGGGGAGGGGATATCAATCCCCGTCCCCATCCCCGTCCCCGTAAGGGATATCAATCTCTGTCCCCGCCCCGTCTCCTTTATGGGGATAACAAATAATCCCCGTCCCCTCTCCGCGAAGGAAAATCTCCTCCCCATCCCCTCCCCGTCCCCGCGGGAAAAAATCTCCTCCTTATCCCCGCCCCGTCCCCTCGGGGAAAAATCCCCTCTCCATACCCGCAAATATAAATTTTAATTCCTTTATGTATTTCAATAAATAAAATAAATCATATTCTCCCAAAATATCACTTGTTACAAAAGCTACAAAATATTCATTATTATTTTAGTTCAAATACAAAGTTTTAATAAAATCTAACAATATGCAATAATCAATCTCTTCATTAGTAGCTCTTCATGTATGTGATTTAGGGTAATTTTATAATAACATTAAATTTAACATTTTTCATTCACTTCAATTGATTTTATCAAGTTTATAATTTGTTTTTTTTGTGTAATTTGATTTAGGGGAGGGGCGGGGCGGGGCGGGGCGGGGCGGGGACATATGTATCCCCGTCCCTGACCTGTCTTCGATTACGGAGATTTTTTTCGTTCCCATCCCCGCCCCTTTTCCCATTTTTATTGGAAAATCCCCTCTCCTTTAGGGTCAAAAAGGGTCAAAACCCTTAAAATCGGGTCCAAATTGTCATCCCTAAGCGTGATGGTGTTGAGAGCGGATTATTACTAGTCATCTTCTACTATTGAAGCTCAATTAACTCGCTTCTACGGTCTTCTCTTTCACGCCAATTATAAGATTGAGCAAATTGGCTCACAGGACATCCATAGATTCAAGGGCCAAAATAGTATTTCTGACTCAAATTTTAATGTAAAGATAAATGTATATTTATAGAATTTAAAATTTTTAAATATTTATTTATGAACTAATTATTGTTAAAAAAATTTATTATGATTAAAAATAAAATCATCATTTTATCAATAATATTAAAAAATATATAATTTTATCTTATTGAGTTTTGAAGAATCATATTTTACCTTTAGCCTTAACTTTAAAAAATAAATTTTTTCTTTCCAAATCTTTAAGATTTGCTGTAAATTCTAGCAACGATGATGATGATAACCAATCAGTTTCAATATCGATCAGCCTTTTGTGTGTCTCCCTTTATTGTCATCGACGATACCAGATGAAACCCTGATGGGGATGAAACTCGAAAACAAAGAAGCTTCATTGAATCAACTCCGAATGACAATAATCCGTCATATTTTTTATCAATTCAGCTTCAAATATAGACGATCATTACGAAAACTCGTTCTCCAGCCACGAACGTATTAGTCTATAGAGAGATGTGAGGTAAAATTATATATTTTTTAATATTATTAATAAAATAATAATTTTATTTTTAGTTTTAATAATATATTTTAATAGGAGATAATCTATAAATAAATATTTAAAATTTTTAAAATTTTATAAATATATTTTTATCTTTACGTTAAAATTTGAAAGAAAAATAGGCCTTTGGCCTTGATTCAAGCAGTGATGCCTTTGCACCGTTGACCCAAAAAGCAAAACGACCTCGCTGCATGATGCACATTAACCATGCATTAAAGGGTCTGAATGAGGAACGAAGGAGGGGAAGTAGGGTCGGTCAGAAGCACGTGGTCTATGAATTCAAATTACAAAAGCGTTGTTTCTAACCTAACCAGGCCCAGAAAAACGCCATTCATAAACCATATGCATTTCATTTTCCTTCCATTTCATGCTTCTAAGTTAACCACCCCTCTGAATATCAGTCTGATTTATGCAATATCATCACGGGAATCCTGTGTGCCATGCCATCACCTCATCATAATTTCTTAAGAACCCAAGCCATATCAGTTTGTGACTGGTAAAATACTGAATACAGTGCCTTTGACAGAATTTTCGAGCTGTCTTTGCACAGCTTAGAGAGAAAATTAAAATCAACCATGTCATTGTTTACAACAGTAATATAGACAAATATAAATTAAATGCATGGACAGGGCATAACAAGGTTGATTAAAGTGTATAACACCACTTGGGTTGAGATGTCCTGGAAAAAGTTGAAAGAAAGTCATTTATCACCTTCCCCAACAAAAATAAAGTAGCATGGTTCCTGCAATTGATTCTAAATGGCCTTCCCTTTCCTCAATCTCAATTGAATTACACAGAGAAAGAGATTTTGTGCTGATTTAAAAATATCAGAAACACTGCAGCATTGAACAAACAATACCCAAAAAAACACAGTGCATTATCAATAAAAAATTCATCCAAAATCAGGAGACTGGCATCAAGGAAACCTGGATTCGATCATAATATAGAATCACGAGGCATTTAGAAACATCACTCGAAGCTTGCAAAACAATGATAGATGGCAAAACAAACATCAAAGAAGTAAATTCACATGACAATAAAGCCAGAGAATTGGTTTCCCTTTGGTAATATTAGATAGCATAATCATCCAGAAATATCAATGAACGAAAAACCAAGAGGCAGAAGCAGCATTTACCATAATGATAAATTGATAACAAAAATCTCCTAAACTACAGAGCATACTGCTTCATTTAATATACAAAAGACAGAAGTAACAGAATTATCAAATAAATGAGCACTAATACAGGGAATCCTCTCCATGTGGAAACCATAGCAATTACTGAGAAGGAATTCCATAACAAAGCATACATTTTAGTGATAGAAATGCCCTATAATGCTGCCAGACGCAAAATTGGTTACAATTTTTTGTGCTTCTCTTTCTTTACCCACCAAAGCTACTCCTTAAATTCAGGATCTTGTTTACCAAAGATCAATGGGAATTCCTCATACTCCTCAAAGAAACCATGTCTCTCAGCCATGCTCTTCAATGACTCATATATCTGATACATAGAAGGCCTATCCTTAGGCCTAGAAACCACACAAGTACAAGCAACCTTCAGAAACTGTGTAATTTCATCGTCATTACCTTTCCCACATAAAGCCTTATCAATGGCATCTTTACTTCGACCAGTGATTACTAAATGGTTAACCCAGTTAACCAAATTTCCCTCAAATCCTTCCTCTGCAATGCTCACTTCAATAGGCTTCTGACCAGTAACCAATTCTAACAGCAAAACTCCAAAACCATAAACGTCCCCTTTCAATGAAGCAACCATAGTGCTTGAGCACTCTGGAGCAACATAACCAAACTCTCCCAAATCTCCATTGATGAAAGAACTATCATTAGAATCACGAGAACCAACAAGCCTTGCCAGTCCAAAATCCGTTACCCTGGCATCAAAATCATCATCAATAAGAATCACATTAGAACTAACATACTGGTGCATATACGGTGATTGGCACCCATGGTGCAGCCAAGCCAATCCTCTTGCCACACCCACACCAATCCGAAGCCTGGTAGACCAATCCAAAACACCATGCTGACTCTCAACAAAACCATTTCCATGTAGCAGCGAGTACAATGTCCCATTAGGCATGTGCTTGTACAACAAAAGCCTCTCTTCCTCCACAACACAAAATCCCAACAATGGCACCAAATTGGGATGTCTAAGCTGCCCCAACCTATTCATCTCTGACTGAAACTGCTTCTCACCAAGCTTACAAGCACTTAGCCTCTTAATCACCAAGGCAGAGCCATCAGGCAACACTGCCTTGTAGGAAACCCCAGTTCTTGTAGAAATAATAATATTTCCAGCATTAAAACTGTTTGTAGCAACCAACAAATCAGCCAGTTTAATCTTAACAATGGGTTTCTGAAACAAAGAAACCTGAACAAGCTTATGTGAACGCAATAATTGAATCCAACTACTATCATCTTTCCCATCGTCAACACCATATCCTCTTTTCTTCCGATTATATCTAACGAAAAACCACCACCAAATCACAAACCCCAAAAACATAGAAAACAAAGCACCAATAACACCAGCAGCAATAATAATACCAAGACTCTTACCACTCAACCCTCCACATTTCCCCAAAGGCTTCCCACAGAGTCCTTTATTCCCTTCAAAACTTTCTCCTTTAAATTTCGCAAGATCAGACGGTATTGATCCAGACAGAGCATTCCCAGCAACAGAAAATTCCTTTAACCGATCCAACCGGCCCACTCCGTACGGAATCGAACCCGACAATTTATTGTTACTTAAGAAAAGTCTGTTAAGATACTTGCACTCAACTATCTGAGATGGGATGGGACCGGAAAGTTGATTGTTTGAGAGATCAAGTTTCACTATGAAAGGCAGCCAGGAGCAGAGCTCCACCGGAATCGGCCCGGAGATATCGTTATTCGAGAGATCCAGAGTTTGCAAGCTGTGACAGAGGTTCAAGGACTCGGGCAGTCGACCGGAGAGTTGCATTGAACCTAAATCCAGACTGATGATTCGGGCCTCCTTCTGGTTCCAACACGACACGCCGTTTAGCTTGCAGATTGACTCGACAGTGGTATTGGCGAAGGACCAGGAAAGCTTCCCTTCAGGGTCTTTGAGAGATGTCTGGATGCCTTCAAGACACTTCACATCATCATCAATGGAAAAAATAACAGAAAAAGAGGTCAAGACCAAGAGTGAAGCTAAGAAGAAGTAGATGTTCATGGTTTCTGTTGAGTGGTTTTGCAGTTAGGGTTAAATTTTGGGCGGTTCAAGGTTAAGAAAACAGAAGATGAGAAGAATGGGCGGCCATTCACTGCGTTTAGGGAGAGGAAGAGACAGGTAGATTTTTTCTGCCTGAACCAGTGGACACTCTACTTTGCGTGTCTTCTTGTGTTGACAGAATACGGCGTCGTTATAGTCCTTGAAGTGTAAATTGCGCAATTAGTACTTCGGTTAGTCCACTGTTAAGACAAAGTCAAAATTATTAATTGACTGGAATTAGGAGCTATTCAACCTTCATTTATGGAATTTTGTTGTTTATTATTATTATAATTTATTATAATTATATCAACATGAACACTCGTTTACCCATTTTGATCAGCCGGGTCAAACACCGTCGCTCTCAAATTTAAACGTGAGGCACACGGCTGAGGCAGTCAGGCTCAGATGAACCTAACTTCTATTCGTGTTTCATGACTAGTTAAATTAAGGTAAAAAGACTTATTCTCACCCGCGCTTTATGACCAACCCAAATTTATAGCCGTTATTTACTAAAAACTTGCATACTTATTTGTTTAGTATATTTTATTATTACTATTAAAAATAAAATTATTATTTAATAAAAACATTTAAAAAATTAAAAAATTATTATATTTTATTTTTTAATTTTAAAAATTTAATAAATTTTTTCAGACAAATCATCATTTCCGTTAGGATGTAAAGAAAAGTCGTTATCAATTGATGATGGTCAAAAATAAATTGAGATAAAAAAAGAAGTCAATAGAGAGAAAAAAACTCAACAATTACTATCTTTGGCCATTGACAATAGTAGTTAAAAACACTACAGGAGGAAATATTCATTTTTTAAATTTTGGGTAAGAAGAATTTGTTAAAAAACTAAATTTGAGAAAAAAAAGATAAATTTTTAGTTTTTTTAAATGATAATTTTATTTTTAACAATAATAACAAAATTTAACAAATAATATGAGTATTTAAATTTTTGAAAGTTAGTAAGTATAACCTTTGGTTTTGGTTAAATCTTGGGTGAGAATAAGTATTTTGGCCTTAAATTAAAGCCTTCTTTTCTTAATGGCCAAAGGACTATTTCCTACCCAAAGTGTGTTGATTTCTTAAGTTTTCCTTTGTTAACTTTGAAAACTCCATCTACTCACTTATAGACAGTTAAAATTAACGGTTTCAAAAGTAAAATTATCATTTTATCTATAAAATTAAAAATAAACTTAAATTTGATTTCATTTTTCCCCCTCTAAACCCTAAAAAGTAACAATTTTCTCTAACCCAAGTTTTCAAAAATAACATTTTTCTCTTAGGGTTTCTAATTTTTCAGATTCAATTTTTCAACAACATTTCTTTCTCTCTAAGGACCTCAAAGCGATGACTCTTTCTCTCCGACACGGCCTCCTTTCGATGGTTCTCCTAGGCGCGTCAATAATGATACCTAGGAGAACTACTGAAAGAAGGTCGCGTCAGAGAGGAAGAGATATCACCTGGAGGTCACGAGAGAGGAAAAAACATCACCGAAAAATTAAATCTGAAAATTAAAAACTCTGAAGGGAAAATGTTATTTTTGAAAACTTAGATTGAAAGAAAATTATTAGTTTTTAGGATTTATGGAGGAAAATGATATAATCAACGAACTCAGTTAATTTTAACCATCTATAAATAAATAAATGAGATTTTCAAAGTTAACGAGAGAAAATTTGAGAAACAACATACTTTGGGTGGAAAATAATCCTTTGGCCTTTCTTAATTTTGAATTTACTTTTTCTTTTTCAAATTAATCGGCATACGATACATTTTTTTCATTATTACTCTTAACCTCTTTTTCTTTACTTAAATTTAAAAAAGGGCACAGGATTATTTACCACCAGGTTTTACACTAATTTCAATAACATATTTATATCAGATATTCATTTATAAACTAACTTTTGGTAGAATTTTTTATTAAGATAAATGGTAAAATCGTCATTTTACTATTAAACTCTAAAACCTTAAGCATTTATATTATTTTTTCTTTTTAATTTAGAAAACTAACAATTTTTCTCTAATTTTAAATTTTAAAAAACTATATTTCTCTGTAAAGATAATTTCTTCCATCTCCAATGATCGATTGTCGTTCCCTTTGTCAGTCGACCTTACCACCATCTTCTTCTCTCCCTAGCAGCGTTTCCACTTGACCGATTTCATCAAGTAAAGACAAATTATCTTTGTCTGATAAAGAGACAAGTACAACGTCATCTTCTTGAGACGAATACATGCATCAAAAGAAATCAAATTTATAACAAAAAATTCAATGTGTTATATGAATTGGTTACATAAAATTATATGATATCAACATTATATATATATATATATATATACACAACACACACATATCATATATGATAAATCTTATAAAACAAAATAAATGACAAAAAAAATCTTTGATCTTAATACTGAACAACATGACATGAGTGAGGCTCTGATCCCACAAATGAAAACAATATTTCTATTGAAAGCAATATTGTTGTTTATTCCATATTTTAAATATACATAATAAAAATATACACGATGCTCTAACTATTGTTGTTCAAGCAAAACAATTAACATAAACTCTCATCTCTCTTGTGAGTGTCTTCTAGTCTATACCAGTAAAATATAAAAATGATAATACAATGATGATATTATTATAGATTTTTTATAATGGTAAGGCTAAAGACTTTATATTTGTAGGTATATTAAAAAAGCAAAAAAAACTACCATCAAGAAAACATAATTACTGTTTTTAATTTTTAATTAATTATCAGTTTAATAATTATTATTCACTTGTAAAAGAGAGTTTAAAAATAATAAATATAATGATTATTAAATCTCAAAAGAGAATTATGAAATTTTGATATAATAACTTTTAAAAAAGGTTATGAAGAAATAATGCTTAGATTAACCTTCAAAAGAAAGTTATAAGAAAATAACTTAATAATTATCTTTAATGTAAATCAAAATGCTTTTATGACTAACAACTATGCCTAACGAAAAACCACCACAAACACAATCCCCAAAAACACAGAAGCCAAAACACCAATAACACCAGCAGCAATGAAAATACCAAGACGCTTACCAGGCGACCCTCGGCATTTCCCCAAAGGATTCCCACAGAGTCCTTTATTCCCTTCAAAACTTTCTCCTTTAAATTTCGCAAGATCAGACGGTATTGATCCAGACAGAGCATTCCCAGCAACAGAAAATTCCCTTAACCGATCCAACCGGCCCACTTCGTACGGAATCGAACCCGACAATTTATTGTTACTTAAGACAAGCTTGTTAAGATACTCGCACCCAACTATCTGAGATGGGATGGGACCGGAAAGTTGATTGTTTGAGAGATCAAGTGTCACTATGTAAGGCAGCCAGGAGCAGAGCTCCACCGGAATCGGCCCGGAGATATCGTTATTCGAGAGATTCAGAGTTTGCAAGCTGTGACAGAGGTTCAAGGACTCGGGCAGTCGACCGGAGAGTTGCATTGAACCTAAATCCAGACTGATGATTCGGGCCTCCTTCTGGTTCCAACACGACACGCCGTTTAGCTTGCAGATTGACTCGACAGTGGGATTGGCGAAGGACCAGGAAAGCTTCCCTTCAGGGTCTTTGAGAGATGCCTGGATGCCTTCAAGACACTTCACATCATCATCAATGGAAAAAATAACAGAAAAAGAGGTCAAGACCAAGAGTGAAGCTAAGAAGAAGTAGATGTTCATGGTTTCTGTTAAGTGGTTTTGCAGTTAGGGTTAAATTTTGGGCGGTTCACGGTTAAGAAAACAGAAGATGAGAAGAATGGGCGGCCATTCACTGCGTTTAGGGAGAGGAAGAGACAGGTAGATTTTTTCGGCCTGAACCAGTGGACACTCTACTTTGCCTGTCTTCTTGTGTTGACAGAATGCGGTGTCGTTATAGTCTTTGAAGTGTAAATTGCGTAATTAGTAATTCGGTTAGTCCACTGTTAAGACAAAGTCAAAATTATTAATTGACTGGAATTAGGAGTTATTTAACCTTATATTATTATTATAATTACTATTATAATTTATTATAATTATTGAGGGTCAACATCCCCGGTCAAACACCATCTCTTTCAAATTTTAACGTGAGACCCACGGCATAGGCAATCAGGCTCAGGTGGACCTGACTCGTATTCGTGTTCCATGGTTAGTTAAATTAAGGTAAAACGACTTATTCTTATCCGCGCTCTAGGACAAACCCAAATTTATGTATGTTATTTATTAAATATTTAAATATTGTTTGTCTATTATATTTTTTTTATTATTAAAAATAAAATTATTATTTAATAAAAATATTTAAATTTTAAAAAATTTACTATAATTTTTTTAATTTAAAAATATAATAAATTCTTCAAGATAAATCACCGTTTTGAAATAGAAAGAAATATTATTATCAATTGGTGATAGTAAAAAATAAACTAACATTGGACGCTGAAAATACCTTAGAGAAAAGTATTTATCTTTCAAACTTTAGATAGGAAATTTTTTTTTAAAAAACTAAATTTAAGAAAAAAATGATAAATTTTTAGTTTTTAAATATTTTTATTAAATAAGAATTTTATCTTTAATAATAATAACAAAATTTAATAGACGATGTAAATATTTACGTTTTCAAAAATTAATAAATATAACTTTAGGTTTGCATTAACCCTTGAGTGAGAATAAGTCTTTTGACCTTCAATTAAAGCCTTTTTTTTCTTAATTTTAAATTTATTTTTTATTTTTCAAATTAATCGGCATAGGTTAAATTTTTTTCACTGTTGGTTTTGACCTCTTCTTCTTTGCTTGAATTAAAAAAATAAAAGCGGGGGATACTAATAACTTATATGGGAGCTAAAATTCACTTTCCTAAAATATATAAATAAAATTTACTTTTTAAGATACTTTCTTGAGTTTTTGGTAACTAATATTTTTTTTTAAGGCAAAAGATTATTTTTCACTCAACTTTAATAAAACGGTAATTTTTTTAATTCTTAAGTTTGAAAAATCTTGCATATTAGATTTGTTAATAAAATAAATTATTTTTTTTTCATAAAATTAATGAAAGATAAGTATACCTTATGTCTATATTGTACTAAAATTAAATAATAGTTTTTTCTTTAAAAAGATTATAAAAATTTTATCAAGTACATTTTATGATATCATTATCTTTGTTTATTATCAATTCAATCAAGATCCATTAAATCTCATTCAACGAGTAGGACTATTTGTGATGACAAGATCTCAATTAACACATGTGGAAGTAGTCACGAAATCGGTTGTCAACAACTAAAATAACGCTTGGGGTCAATTAATCTACTAGAGAAAAAAGTAGATTTAGATTGTAACGTAAGGGTGGCAATACGTTTAATTGGAAGAGAACGAGATATTAGTGATGACAATGAGGTTTGAGGGAAAAACAAATTGGTGGTAATAACAAAAAAGCGAGATTTGGAGGAAAAAATTATAAATTAATAGAATAAAAATATAATTTGTTTGTACTATTATAAGCGAAAGTGATACTAACTTTATTCAATATGATACAAAATAACAAAAAGACTTTTTGCTGGTTACAACTAACTTTATCATATGGGTGGAAAATTAGACATTTCAGACTTAAAGATGAGGAATTGATCTTTCATCAAAGGTTGGGCCAACACCAGTGGAATTGGAAAATGATAAATAGCTGAAAATACATGAATATCTAATGAAGCAAAGATTGGGATTTGGGACCATGCCACCGAGAGTGAGAGGAAGATTCTGATGAGAAAAATGGGGTCATAAGGGCTTAACTTTACATGGGGCCGAACCAAAACTTGTTTTTATCCTAAGCAGTGGAGGAGAGAAAGAGAAGTGTAGAAAAAAGGGAAAAGGACATTCTACGTATACAAGAATCCTGGAAAGTTTGTTTTGAATAACACGCAAGTTTAAACTCCACGTTACGCAATTTATTGGCCAAAAGAGACATGTGAAGACCCATGTTGGAATGGCATAGCCAGCTGCTGCATTGTTTTGTTCTAATTAAGTTAAGCCTTTAGGCAAATAATTTGGAACCCCACAGAATAATCTGCCTCCTGATCTTCACTACTTTCCAAAAGCAATGTGACATTACATTTGTTGTTTTTTTTTTTTTTCTGCTATAGATTATACTATGCTCTTCCTGCCAATTGATATGACTATAGAGGCCAGAAGAAACAAGGAGAAATCAACTCCCTCCTCTACCTATGTAGGTCTACGTTACTTTATTTTTCTGAACTATATATTTTTACAAGGAAAGATAGAGACAAATTTGAGAAAACTTTTAAGTCTTTCCTTTTGAAGTAATAATTTGGTCTTCTTCCTCATAATCTGAGTTGGGCTTCACCCCAGTTATTGGGCTTCTTCCAATTCATTTACCCAAATCTAACACCTTTATCAGATCTTCAAATTGGTCTTCTTCCTCCTGATCTGCTATTTTATTTTTGGCCGGAAGAGTTATTCCCGCCCAAAGTTTGGTATAATTTCAAACTTCTACTATTAACTTTTAAAAACTTAAATACCTACCATTTTATTAAAGTTTATAGAAAGATTAAGAATAAAAATTTCATTTAACTAAAAATATTTAAAAATTAAATATTTATTATATTTTTCTTTTAAGTTTAAAAATCTAAAAATTCTACTCTTCCATAAAATTTGAAAAATGATATTTTTTCTCTTAAGATTTTATTTTTTCTCTTTCTTCTTTGATGTAAGGATGACAACAGAGAGGAGATCTCAACCCTCGTCTCCCTCCTTAGCCCGTCCCTTTTATAAGGATAACAAAGATTTTTTGTTTTCTTTTCGTAAAGATAAATCTTATCTTTGTTTCTACGTAGAAAAATTATTTTCCTATACCAAAGAGAAAAAATTTTCTTTTCATATTCTTTAAACAGAACACAAATATATTAAATAATAAAATTAAAATCAATATATTATTTTAAATAATATAAATATTATATATTAACTAATTTAATATATATATAATTAGATTTAAATAAATTTAAAATATATAAATAATTTAAAATTATAAAAATTTGTTAATATTTTAAATAAATATATTAATATTGAAAGGACGAAATTTAGACAATAATAGAGACAAAAACAAGGATGGAAACGAAGGTAAGATGAGAGAGAGAGAGAGACATGTATTTTTATTTCTAATATTTTTTTCCTTCGTATTCCCATCCCATCGCCATCCTCTTTCCCTGTTTATCATCTCTTCTATCATCCACACCATCCTCTCTTCTTCCTACTATATCTAAGGAAAAACCACCACCAAATCACAAACCCCAAAAACACAGAAACCAAAGCACCGATAATAATACCAAGACTCTTACCCTTGAACCCTCCACATTTCCCCAAAGGCTTCCCACAGAGTCCATTATTCCCTTCAAAACTTTCTTCTTTAAATTTCGCAAGATCAGACGGTATTGATCCAGACAGAGCATTCCCAGCAACAGAAAATTCCTTTAACCGATCCAACCGGCTCACTTCGTACGGGATAGAACCCGACAATTTATTGTTACTTAAAACAAGTTTGTTAAGATACTTGCATCCAACTATCTGAGATGGGATGGGACCGGAAAGTTGATTGTTTGAGAGATCAAGTGTCACTATGTAAGGCAGCCAGGAGCAGAGCTCCGTCGGAATCGGCCCGGAGATATCGTTATTCGAGAAATCTAGAGTTTCCAAGCTGTGACACAGGTTCAAGGACTCGGGCAGTCGACCGGAGAGTTGCATTGAACTTAAAGCCAGACCGATGATTCGGTTCTCCTTCTCGTTCCAACACGACACGCCGTTTAGCTTGCAGATTGCGGCGACGGTGGTATTGGGAAAGGACCAGGAGAGCTCCCCTTTAGGGTCTTTGAGAGATGCCTGGATACCTTCAAGACACTTCACATCATCATCAATGGAAAAAATAACTGAAAAAGAGGCCAAGACCAAGAGTGAAGCTAGGATGAAGTAAATGTTCATGGTTTCTGTTAAGTGGTTTTGCAGTTAGGGTTAAATTTTGGGCGGTTAAAGGTTAAGAAAACAGAAGATGAGAAGAATGGGCGGCCCTTAACTGGGTTCAGGGACAGGAAGAGATAGGTAGAGTTTTTCTGCCTGAACCGGTGGACACTCTACTTTGCCTGTCATCATTTGTTGACAGAATACGGTGTCGTTATAGTCTTTGAAGTGTAAATTACGGTAATTAGCAATTCGGTTAGTCCACTGTTAATTCAAAGTCAAAATTATTAATTGACTGGAATTTGGAGTTATTCAATCTTCATTTATGGAATCTTTGTTGTTTATTATTATGATAATTACCATTATACTTTATTATAGTTATTGAGGGTCAACATGAAAACTCGTTTTTTGATCTCCCGGGTCAACACCATCGCTTTCAAATTTTAACGTGAGGCCCACGGCTCGGGCAGTCAGGCTCGGATGGACCTAACTCTTATTCGTGTTTCATGATTGGTTAAATTAAGGTAAAAAAGACTTATTCTCACCGCCGGTTTACGAAAAATCCAAATTTATTTTAGTTAATTATTTAAATTTTAAATTTTTTTTATTTATTATATTATGTTGTTATGCTAAAAAATAAAATTATTATTTAATAAAAATATTTAAAAAACTAAAAATTTATTATATTTTTTATTTTGAATTTAAAATTTTAACAAATTTTTTTAGATAAATCATCACTTTCGTCAGTATAGAGAGAGACATTATCGTCAATTGATAATAGTTAAAAATAGATCAAGATGGAGAGAGAACTTGACGGTCACCATCTTTGGTTGTCAACAATGATGACTGAAAAAACTTAAAAAAAAATTATTTTTCAAACTTTAAATTGAGAAAATTTGTTAAAAAACTAAATTTGATGAGAAAATATGATAAATTTTTAGTTTTTTAAATATTATTATCTTTGTTTATTATCAATTCAATCAAGACCGATTAAATCTGATTTAACTAGTATGTATATCGAAAATAGAAAATGCGAGTTAATTGGGACTACTTGTCAGGTTGGCGATGCAGGATGGGCTAGTGGACACCTGATCGATGACGACGAGGCAAAGTAGAGTATCCACCGGCTCAGGCGGAAAACTTTAAGTTAGCAAATGGCGAAAGCGATTCTATTGTGGTTGTGTTGTGCTCGTTAATCTTTCCTTGAGGTAATAAATTGGTCTTCTTCCTCGTCATCTGAGCTGGGCTTCTTCACCTCAATTATTGGGCTTCTTCATATGCATTTACCCAAATCTAACACTTACATCATATATTCAAATGGTTTTCCTCCTCATGATCTGCTACTTCGTTTTTGGCCAAAAGACTTTTTGGCACCCAAGGTTTAATGAAATTCCTAATTTTACCCTTAACTTTTGAAAACTTAAATATTCATCCTTTTGTTAAAATTCACTACAGGATTTGTCATTTAGCGAAAAATATTTTAAAAATTAATAATCTATTACATTTTTCCTCTAGGTTTAAAAATCTAACAATTCTCCTCTCCCACAAAGTTTGAAAAGTGATAATTTTCCCCTTAAGGTTTTATTTTTTTTTTCTTTTTTAATATAGGGATGGCAACAGAGAAGGGTAAGAAGGGGATCTCAATACCCATCTCCCTCCTTGGCCTGTCCCCATTACGGGGATAACAAAAATTTTTCATTCTCTCTTCGTAAAGAAAAATCTCTTTTACGTCTCTGCAAGGAAAAATCCTCTCTTTGTATCCATAAGGAAAAATCTTTTTCTCATACTCTCTAAACACAACATAAATATATTAAATAACAAAATTAAATAAAATTAAAACCAACCTACTATTTTTAATATTACAAATATCATATATTAATCACTTTAATATACACAACAAAACCTAAATAAATTTGAAAAACATAAATAATCTAAAACCATAAAAATATATTAGTATTTTAAATAAATATATTAATATAAAAAGAAGAAAATGGGGACAAAGATATGGATAGGGACAGAGACAGGGACAGGGTGAGGTGGGGACGGGGGCAAGGTGGGGTAGAGAGGGGACACATGTATTCTCATTCTCAATTACGGAGACTTTTTTCGTTCCTATCCTCATCCTCTTTCTCGTTTCTATTAAAGAATCTCTTTCCTGTTAAAATCATGACCCTTAAAGTCAAACAAAAATTGTCATCTCTACTTCGACATTTATTCTTCAACCAACCTCTTATACTTGCACACCCTCCAATCTCTCAGATGAAGACAAATCATCAAACAATTGGAGAAAGGCCAATGATTCATCGACAAAAATCTACGTGACATGATTAGAAAATAAATTATTTTCAAACATGATTCATTTAGTAGTCATAGAGATTAATCTACTTTTATGATGGGAGAGGGAGAATATACATACACACACACACACACACACCTATACTTACCTTTGATAACAAGTGAATGACATTGCAATCATGATGTAGTGTTACATTCCACCTTTCCTATGATGTATTATTTGCTCTTCCAAAAATGAATAAGAACAAACTATTAAAAAACGTTTTCAAAATATATAAATAGGCTCTAGATCTTGTTTTTCTCACTTTATATGGTAAAAGCATAATTGCTTATTTAAGGTGTGACATCGCATGTTGTTTCAATAGACAGTCAAATATTTGATGGTCTAAGATAAGGCATATATTTCAGAAAGTTATGTTAGTTTGATTGTTGTCTTGTCTACAAGCTTCCACCATAACCACACCATAAAAGGCTTTGATTGGTAGCTTTATAGTATTAATATGTCTTCACCATTTAAGCTTACACACATCAATAAAACCAGTCCAAATACAGGATACCCATGATTTTAAAAACAATTAATTACTGGCTTATCTTCATGTCACCCAAATGGATGGTGGTATAGAAGATCGAATTTGCAGGGAGACAAAGAAATTATAGCATTAATTTTAGCCTTAACAGTGAGCAGACCTGACTTGTCAAAAGACTTATTCCCACATAAAGTTTAGTGTATTTTTAAATTTTTATTTGTAAAATTTTAAAAATTTAACTATTTAGACGGATAAAATTAACAAAATTTATTAATTGTAAGGGTAAAATCATCAATTGATTAGTGATATTAAAAAATACAAAAATTTATATAATTTTCCCACTCTAATTTAAAATTTTAATAATTTTTTTTCAAGATTAAGTTTTAAAAAGTTATATTTTCCCCTTATGGTTTCAATTTTCTAATAAAACCTCTCTCTTTCTGGCAACTAGTGCCCTTCGGCCCTCCTTGTCCCTTCTTCTAGACTTGTCATGGTTGGGGAAGATAAATTATCTTCGTCCAAACAAATCGACAAAGATGAAAAAATTGTCTTTGCTTAAACGAATTGTGCCAGGAGAGGGCGAATTTCAAGTTGTCGAAGAGGGAGAGACGTCACTAGGAGGGATAAAGAACGCTGGAGAAATTGACCATTCACTGGAAAATTGTCTTTGAAAAATTGAAACCCTAGGGGGAATACAACTTTTCAAAGTTTAATCCTTAGGAAAAATTGTTAGTTTTTAGGATTTAAGGGGAAAATAAAATAAATTTTTTTTTGGTATCACTGATTAAATGATAATTTTATTTATAGTACTAACAGATTTTATTAATTTTAACAGTTCATGAGTAGATTTTTGAGTTTTTAAAACTTTGCTGGTAGAAGTTCGTAATAGACTAAACTTTGGGTGGGAATAAGTTTTCTGGCTTAATAAAAATATGTCTACATATTTTGAGTACACAAAATAAATATATAGATGATATATCATTATTTCATATAACACATCATATATATATCATTTTGTATAATTATAATTAAAATGTAAAAAATATATATATTAATAATAACAATAATAATAAGTATTTATATATCTCCTAATTAACTTAATTTTATAACTCAATTTTCACCTTTTGATCATGACTTATACAATACCTCAAAGTTTTGTTAATTTGTTGCATTCATTTTTTTAGTTTTGACACAACAAAATACACATGTTTAAATTTGAATATAACAAATAAAAGATTATATAAAAGTTAAAAAGAAATATGTAAGACTTGGAAGACTCTAACTTTTATATAACAATTGTTGGTACTCGATCAGAATTCTTTATAAACATAAATTTTTAATAATATATCAAACCATATTAAAAATATTATTATATTTAATTCTTTCACTTAGTCAAACACGCATTATCTTCACTTTGAACCGTCATACACATCATGTACATAATTTAATATTTGTTCTGTAATAAGCATGCTGTAAAAGTTTCGATAGCCTGACATCATCTTAGTAACTCCATAGAAAATATAGTGTTCCTTTTTCTAACATGTGGTAGCCCATGCCCTTTCATTATTATACAAATATTAGAAGAATCACATCTCAAAAATTAGTTATTGAGATAAGAGAGTCTAAAGCCATATAAACTTTATATTAGTTGTTTATATTTTTCAATACGAGATCCAAGTATGATAGTATATTATAGTCATATTGATTTGGCTACACCAACTTGCATTTTAAATTGACAGGCTTGTCCTTTAAAATGGAAAAAAATCAGCCACAACCAAATCACTCGGAGAAGAATCACACCATCTCCAAGAACAAGGCCATATAAACAAACCATTTTATTGCCCGTTCACATGCTTTCAATCAGAAAGTTTTCAACAAAATTTCAACACCACCCAAATATAATTAAGAATTAGGTACACAAAAGAAAATGATAATTATATATAATAAATAAAAATAAAAGTTTGAGATATTTTCCCAAGTTGTTCAAGTTTCATAGACAGCAACGCAGAGTACCTGGTTCTCTATCATTTCACAACAAAAGAAACTAGACAAGACAAACAAGAATCCCCCACAACGAAAAGGACAACCCCATCTCTGTACAAACAAGGAATCACCTAATGGACTATTACTTTAATCCTATTTTATCTTTAATTAATTATCTAATTTCCCACATTAATTCAACCTTTACATCACCTAATTTAATTTCATTAATCATAATATTCTTCAAGCAACACTGATAATGCTATCACCACTTGACATGGCCTGGAAAGCAGACGAGTGTGATGTCGTCGGAGCCGCCGGCCTCTCGTCCGAAGATGTTGGTGGTGCTGAGAGTTTCAGTGACAGAGGCAAAGCCGGCTCTATGGCTTGGGTTTGCATAGCTTTCTGGTTCAAGTTAAGATCAGCCATTTTTGAGGATGGAGGCAATGGAAGAATTGGTATTGGACGGATGGGCTTTGTTAATGGTTTCTGTTGGCTGCTGCTTGGACCTAAAGTTAGATTCTCCATGGAGTTTTCTCCGGCTACCGGTAACGATACTGGAGCGAGCTTCACTGGATAAGCTGACACAGCAAAACCTCCTGGCTGTTGTGGCTGTGTCGACGCTGCTACCGTTTCTTGACGAGCTCGATCTTCTTCCATTGATGAACCCGCGAACTGCAGATTAATAATTATTAGAATTAACGCAATGAACATACCAGGTTTATTCTGATTTAAAAAATGAATTCAGTGAAACAAAATTTACCGATTCAGTTGTGATGTCAAAAAGACTAGATCTGCGGCGCCTCCGATTCTGATTAAAACGGCGGAGGAAATACTTCTGGGCATGGCTAGCAACTTGAGTAGGTGTGCGAGTCTTCACAAAGTTCCGAGAAATTCCTCTCCAATCTCCTTTTCCAACTTTCTGTAAACCTAACAAGAATAGTCTGTGCTCTTCCTCTGTCCATGGAACACCTATAAAATCCAACACAAAAAAATAAATAAAATTAAATAATTTATACTTAAATCAGATCTTAAGCTATCGAAAAGTACCTCTCTTGCGCTCACGGCTCCTGCCGGATGCGTGAACGACGTCATCGGAGACATAACCAGCATCAGCGTTTGAATCTTGAGGTTGATCAAACTGAGAAAGATTATTCATGCTAACACTTTTCCTGAAAGAGGCGCCCTCGGTGACTCGTACACCAAACAACATGATTCCATTCTGATTCTCCCCACTGCCACCGCCGCTGTTTCCACCACCGAAAGCCTCCGAACAGGTTCGCGAGTTGTGGCCGTTGTTGCCGCACTGAGAGCAATTTCGAGACATCTTTGCTATATAGATATCCAAATTCCAAACCAATCTCTCTCTCTCTCTCTCTCTCTCTCTCAGTCCATGCAACAAGAGAAAGCAATTGAAACAAATGGCTTCTAGTTATAGATAAGGAGACCATAATTTTTTTTTAAGGGTTACCATTGACCTTTCCAGATGGTAAATCAGAGCCGTTGAATGTGAGTCGTACTTGGTAACGATACGACCAAGGGAAACTAGTCTTGTAATATCCCATGTAGAGAATCATTGGAAGTGTGAATAATCCTGTGTAGAAAGTCAGACAAACAGATTACGGGCACTGGTCAATGATCATGCAGCCCAAAGATAATATGGTACATGCGATGTTTGGAGCAATGTGATTGGCTGGCAGAGGCATGTTCATGAGTAAAATAAGTAAAAAAGATGAAAGGAAATGTGCGGGGGGATGAGTGGAAAGTAACGGAGGGAAAAAAGGAAAATAAATAGTTAAATAATAATAAATGGAAAATAAAAAAATAGATGGTGGAGAGAGGAAGTGAATTGTGGACCGTCAGGTTGGCATATTCGGATGTTGTCGTGTGGGCGTGAGCTACAGTAGATTAAATTAGCGTATTGGAAGGTGGTGGGTGAGAAGGATAAGAGAAAATGGAGCCCACTCCGTATCAAACACATAATCTTCTTTCTCTAACTTCACCAATCCCTTCCCTTCCCTTAACCTCAACCTTCACCTTTATATGTGGCTGTGCTGGGTGCTGGTGGCTGGTGGAGTCTTTTTTTAATATTTGATAGTTCGATTTCTGGGTGGTGGGCTTCCTTTTTCATACTATTTCTCTGAGTTAGACTATTTTTTATTCCTCAAAGTCCACCTCTTTTCGCCATTTTAACAAGTATATTTAATATAAACAAATTATTTTAATAATTTCAAATGCCCATTGTTATTCCGCCTGAGCATAGTTTTTTATATATATATATAAATATCTTTGGATATAATATAATATAAATAAATAATAATATTTATTATAAGATATATTTTAATTAATATAATATAATAGATATATTATATAATATAATATAGAATTGATATAAATCAATATATTTTTTAGAGAAAATAATAATATAATAAGGGTACATATAAGAAATTTAAAATTTTTTATAAATATTCGTGATATTTTTTAAAATTATGATGTGCATGTTATATTTTTATTATTTTATTAGCATTTATTATTTTATTTCTTTAAAATTATATCATAAAATATGATACAATATTTGATACATAATACATAAAATTAGATTTTTGATATACGATTAGATTACTATACACCCAATAATCAATTATAAAGCATTTAAGAAACATTTTTTTAACCCTAAAATGATAGTTTGAGTGACAAAAAAGAATGTTTTATATATAAAAAAAAAATTGGTTCAATTCTCCTCTAACAATATATTAAAATCAAACCCTTGACTTATTTAGTTTAGTGATTGCAGAGTCGTTCACTGGATCTGAAGTTTATCTTGCTTAGTGTGGTTGGTTCAGTCTCAATATGGCAGTTCAACTCGGGTGAGGTTGAGTAATTTTGAATTTATAATAAAGTATCATATAATCATATAATGACATATCATATTTATATCTATTTGTATACTAAAAAATGTATACATAAAATATTACTCATGTATAAATGTTTCCTTAAATAAATAATTTACTTGATAATTTTTTTTTTTTATATTAAACCCTTTTGTTTTATTTCTTTAAAGCTAAGTTATTCTATTTAATTTGAAGGAAATGACAGTGTTAAATATTCATCCAAATTCAATCAATCTTACATCCAAAATGTGGAAACAATGCAAAGAAATTAATATATACTTTCTGAAAGTTGGATTGATGAAATTGTTGGTGAATTTAAAAGTTGAATTGATGACATTTTTTAAAGTAACATATGCCTCTTATAAAAAAAGGCCAATTATAGGAGAGCTAAAAATTGTTGACTACAAAAAAAAAAAGCCAACCATGGTGGATATTATATTAAAAAAATAAATTAATGTTATGTACATAATTTTTCTATATAATTTTATGTATAAATAATAATGTATCATTATATAATTAGATAGTTAAAAATTAAAA